>NW_007728084.1:0-36512 GCF_000696425.1 Galeopterus variegatus | reverse complement strand
CGCAAGGCGCGGAGCCATATACCGAGAGCCACCGCCGTAGGCTAGGCCGCCCCCTGCCGCCCGGAGGCCTCCAGCCTCCCGGCCCCGCCCACCGTCGCCGGCCCGACGGGACACGCCCCCTGGCTCCGGCCCCGCCCCCGCGTCGGCCCCTCCCGGGTCGCGGGGATTCGCCCTTCCAGCACCTACAGCCCCTGCCAGCCTCAGGGCCCTGCCCGCTGCCGTCGCTCGAGCCGCGCTCGTTCCTCCTCCCTGGGTCCTGGTTCTTCGTTACGGTCCTGTTGTCTGGATCAAAATCTCCTCCCAGGCCAGCGCCCCCCACCTCCCAAACACCCCGTGGTTCTCGGCGCTCAGTGCTGACTTCCTCCTCCGAATACCCCTCGCGCTCTTGGAGGAACTTCTCCATACCCACTGCTCATCACCGGCACCCTGGCTTCTATTCCTCCTTCTATTGAGGAGTCTGGGTTTCTCTCCAGATGAGGGAATTCATGGAAGGATTTTAAACAGGTGAATCATTTTCAGTTTTGCGTTTTAGCGAGATCACTCTGGCTCCTGTGAGGAGGAGGTACTGTAGGGACCTGAAAACGGAGACAAGGACAGAAGTTCTGAGACTTCTGCAACGGTCCAGGTGAGAACTGAGGGGCCTGAACTAAACCGGTGGCAGAAGTGGATGGAGACACTTGGAAGGTGAATGGAATAGAGTGACTGGATATGGAGGATGAGGGTAGGGAAAGCAACTGAGATGACTCCCACGTTTTTGGCTTGGATAATGAAATCGATGGAGGAGGTTTAGGTGGGGAATGAGGGAGGCTGACAAACTCGGTTTTGGATTTGCCTTAGTTTAAGGTGCTGCAGGACACGGCCCAGCAGAGGCAAAGGTGGGTGTCACGGACCGTGGAGTCATGAGGATATAGGGGAAGCTGAGGTCATGAATGATGGGTAAGACTGTCAGCAAACCTGCCCCGCCCCTGGAGTAATTGTCCAAGTCAAGGCAGAAATTCACCCAAGCCCTTTCTTCCTCTAGCTGTATTTGTTGCAGCATGAGGTCTTGGTGGTACACTGCAGGATTTACCAGCTTTTTACCATTGTATTGCCTATGCCACCAATACCTTTAGCATTGCACTTGGATGGATTGGACCTACCATTGTTCTTTAAAGTGGACTAAAAATATGCTCATTCCTTCTGATATTCATTGAATGACTCCTATGTTCTGACCTCATAATTTCTTTTGGATTACTGTTAATAGCCTCTCTATCACACTTTCTGATTGCTTCCTTAAAAGTTATGGTTGGTGTGATTAGGGATAATTTGTTAGTTTTTAAATTTTCTTCACTTACGTCAATGATAATTAAAACTATCAAAAACATTTTTTCCAGCAGTGTAGTCCTTTCAAAGCACATAGTTCAGATGAGGCAGACCCATCCACAGCTCTAGGAAAGGACACATGACCCAGATCTGGCAAATCAGATAGGGATTGGTTTAGGGTTTGTCACATGATCTAAGCCAGACCAATGAGTTGGTCCAGGGACTTTTCTGGAACTAAAGAAAAAAAACATGATCTTTTTCAACTGTTTCTAAGCTGCTACAAAGCCTGGAGCTGCTGACAACCATCTCTGCAACCAGGTAGGCAGAGCTACTTTGGAAACGAAGCAGACACAACAGACTAAGAGGAGACAGATGTTTGACGTTGCTTGTGCAACTGGCAACCAGCAGTGCTGGAAATGAGCTCTAAAGCCTTATTAGTTGGTTTGGTCACTTGTAACTAAGTGACCCATGTTTAGCTCATAGATTTGTATCTGCAGAATTCCTTTTTCCTTTATTGAAAATGGTACTTTTGCTTATCTGCAACGGAAAACATTTACAAGCATACCTTGTTTTACTGTGCTTTGCTTTGTTGTGCTTCACAGATATTGCACTTTTTACAGATTGCATGTGTGTGGCAACCCTGCCTTGAGCAAGTCTATCAACACCATTTTTCCAATAGCATGTGCTCATTTCATGTCTCTGTATCACATTTTGGTAATTCTTGCAATATTTCAAACTTTTTTCATTATTATTGTATCTATGATGGTGATCTGTGACCAATGATCTCTGATGTTACTATTGTAATTATTTTAATAAACCTACGATGGCCTCTAAGTGGTCAAGTGAAAGAAGAGTCGCACTTCTCTCACTTTTATAAAAAGCTAGAAATGATTAAGCTTAGTGAGGAAGCCATGTCAAAAGCCGAAATAGGCCAAAGCTAGACCTATCCAAACTGTGCCAAACAGTTAGCCAAGTCAGGAATACCAAGGAAAAGTTACTGAAGGAAAGTAAAAGTGCTACTCCGGTGGACACACAAATGATAAGAAAGCGAATCAGCCTTCTTGTTGATATGGAGAACGTTTTAGTGATCAAAGTGTTAGATCATACCAGCCACAACATTCCCTTAAGCCAAAGCCTAATCTAGAACAAGGCCTTAACTCTTTTCAACTTTATGAAGGATGAGAGAGGTGAGGAATCTGCAGAAGAAAAATTGGAAGCTAGCGGAGGCTAGCTTTTTTAACGTTCATGAGGTTTAATGAAAGAAGCCGTCTCCATAACATAAAAGTGCAAGGTGAAGCAGCAAGTGCTCATGTAGAAGCTGCAGCAAGAGATCCAGAAGATCTAGCTAAGATCAGTGATGAAGATGGCTACACTGAATAACAGATTTTCAACACAGACAGAAGAGCCATATATTGGAAGAAGATACCATCTAGGACTTTCATAGCTAGAGAGGAGAAGTCAATGCCTGGCTTCAAGTCTTCAAAGCTTCAAAGGACAGGCTGACTCTTGTTAGGGGCTAATGTAGCTGGTGACTTTAAATTGAAGCCAACGCTCATTTACCATTCCAAAAACTGTACAGCCCTTAAGAATTATGCTAAATCCGCTCTGCCTGTGCTCTGTAAATGCCAGGATGACATCTCTTTACACCATGGTTTACTGAATATTTTAAGCTAGCTATTGAAACCTACTGCTCAGAAAAAAAAGATTCCTTTCAAAATATTACTGCTCATTAACAATGCACCCGGTCACCTAAAAGCTCTGATGGAGATGTACAAGGAAATTAATGTTGTTTTCATGCTTGCTAACACAACATCTATTCTGTAGCCCATGGATCAAGGAGTAATTTTGACTTTGAAGTCTTATTACTTAAGAAATATATTTCATAAGGTTGTAGTTGCCACCTGTATTAGTCTGTTTCTGTTGGCTTATAACAGGATACTGAAACTAGGTAATTTATAAAGAACAGAGGTTTATCTGGCTTATGATTCTGGGATAGCTGCATCTGGCGTGGGCCTCAGGCTGCTTCTACTCATGGCAGAAAATGGCAGGCCAACCCACAGGTACAAGCAGATCAAATGGCAAGAGGAAGCAAGAGAGAGAGGGGAAGAGCCAAGGTCCTTTAAACAACCAGCTCTCTTGGAAACTAATAGAGATCTCACTCACTACCACCCCCGCCCCCCCTCCCCCCCCCCCCAGGGCATTAATCTATTCATGAGGAATCTGCTACCATAACCCAAACCACTCCCAGCATTGCCAAGTTAGGGATCAGATTTTGCCATGAGCTTTGGGAACAACAAATCCAAATTCTATCACCACCGATAATGATTTCTCTGATGGATCTGAGCAAACTAAATTGCCAGAAAGAATTCACCATTCTAGATGCCATTAAGAACATTCATGATTCACGATAAGGTCAAAATATCAACATAAACAGGAGTTTGGAAAAAGTTAATTCCAACCCTCATGGATGACTTTGACGGGTTCAAGATTCCAGTGGAGAAAGTAACTGCAGATGTGGTGGAAATAACAAGAGAACTAGAATTAGAAGTGGAGCCTGAAGATGTGACTGAATTGCTGCAATCTCATAAAAGTTTAACAAGTGAGGAATGGCTCTGTATGGATGAGCAAAGAAAAGTGATTTCTTGAGATGGAATCTACTCTTGGTGAAGATGCTGTGAAGATTGTTGAAATGACAACAAAGGATTTAAAATATTACATAAATTTAGTAGACTGAGAGTGGCAGTGTTTGAAAGGATTTACTCTAATTTTGAAAGAAGTTCTACTGTGGGTAAAATACTGTCAAACAGCATCGCATGCTACAGAGAAATCTTTCATGATAGGAAGAGTCCATTGAAGCAGCAAAGTTCATTGTTGTCCTACTTTAAGAAATTGCCACAGCCACCCCAGCCTTCAGCAACCATCACCCTGATCAGTCAGAGCCATCAACATCAAGGCAAGACCGTCCACCAGCAACAAGATCACGACTCACTGAAGGCTTAGATGATCATTAGCATTTTCCAACAATATTTTTTAAATTAAGGTACATATGTTGTTTTTTTTTTTTTTTCAGATGTAATGCTCTTGCAAACTTAATAGACTATAGTATAGTGCAAGCGTAACTTTTATATGCACTGGGAGACCAAAATATCTATGTGACTCGCTTTACTACAATATTCACTTTATTGCAGTTGTCTGGAACAATACCCACAATATCTCCGAGGTATGCCTGTACTAAAAATCCTTCAAACTCCCCACCATCTAGAGACAAAATCCCAAGTTCTTTCATATGGTTTAACTCCTACCTACCTGTCCAACTGAAATCTACCTTTCAGTAATAATGAACTACTTGTACCTCTCTGCACAAGCTATGCTACGAGTTTGATTATGCAGATTACCCATCTTTTAATCCGGTTCAAGCTTTGTCTTCTCCAGGGAGCCACCTCTGACTACCCCACAGTAAGCCTAGGACCCCACAACGTGTGCATAACTTTTACTGCACTTATGGCCCTTTCGAACAATCAATTTATTTATGTCTGTTCCCACTGGTTCATAAGCTCCATGAGGACAGGACCTTGCTTTAGTCTTCTATGTCAACAGCTCAGCAAGGCATGGGACAAAAAAATGCATGCACTGTGATTACTGAACAGAACTGACAGAGGTTTAGCTATTGAGCTCCACAATGAACCTTTTTAGAAAAGAACTTGGGGGACAATCTCTTCAATAATGGGCTTCCAAATTGGTTCCAATAGTGCAGGTATAATTTTTTTATGACAGGAGCAAATAAAAGGCAAGTTTTACTTTGTTATGATTAAAATGCAAGTGAAATGCCATTAGTCCCAGGAAAATGGGTCAATCCTTTCTGCATTTTACCTTTTTTGCTGTGAACTTCAGATTCTGCTTATCTTCACTTATATGGCCCATGTTCACACTCAACTTTCATACATTTGTTATTTACATCTGAGCTAACTGCAGAAAACTCCTTGGGTAGGATCTGTTTGGATGCATCTCTTTTTTAAAATCTCATTGGGATCTTTTTTTTCTAAAAGATGACCAGTAAAGGGATCTTAACCTTTGACTTGGTGTTGTCAGCACCATGCTTTCTCAAGTGAGCTAACTGGCCATCCCTATATAGGGATCCGAACCCGCGGCCTTGGTGTTATCAGCACCACACTCTCCCAAGTGAGCCACGGGCCGGCCCTCTCATTGGGATTTTTAATCGCATACTTATTTTTATAGAGCCTCCTAGTACTCTTGAGCACACAGAATTTTTGCAAACGCAACTGAGAAAGAGGCCTGACTTGCCATGTACTTACTATTTGAACTTGTCTTGAGTTTTTGTGACATGGTCTGAAAAACACTGAAAAATTCCTAGCGTAACTCTCAATTGCCACCACTTCCCCAGGCTGCTGTAAGGATTAAATGAGATAATCTACCAAAGGATTCCCTCAAAACAGGCAGGTTCACTTAGGGAAATAATATTCAAAGTGCTGGTTAGGCACAAGATAAGAAGCCTGACCAGAATCAAAATCAATCTATTTCCTTCACTTAGCAAGTCTACTACAAAAAAAAATAAACTAACAGTGCATTTTCTTACATTCTGATGAAAACTCATTATCTTTTCACAGAACAGGAATAAAAAGCTCACACAGCAGCAGCCAGTCCGAGTTTTTGGACCACCTAGCATCCTTTAAACTACTTTGATATGAGCCCCACACCTCCAAATAAAACCCAGAAGCTTCTTCCCCCTCCCTCTTGCAGCTAGGACAGAGGTATATGACCTAGGATCTGCCAATAAGAGGCACCCATGTAAGTTTTTGATTAGGAAAACACACAAAAAGAAGGAAGTACTGGTTAAAAAAAAAACAACAAAACCCTTTTGGACAGAGTAGAGGCATCTAGCTTTTGGAAGGCACCATGGTAGAGACTGACATCTAGTGGCCAGTGATAATGGTGCAGGCTGTAGTGTCCATACCTATTAGGGACATCAATGGGGTGTTTCCTTTCGAGAACGCCTAAGGCATGGTTTGGACATTGCTTTGCCTGTGCAGGTTCAAAGCTTGATTCTGGCCCTCCCAAAGATTATTTGGGTTATTCTACTACTCTTTTAAAAAGTTTGAAATGGCTTTCAAAGGTTTAGCCATTGTATACCCTTATAAACTTCTCATTTTTGCAAGTGATTTTAAGCCTACTGAAACTGTCAAAAAAATCCAAAACTGATTGCCAGCTTACCCATCTTATTCAAATGAGTGTTAACCCATATTTTTTAGTCATATTCATTAAGTTTTTAATTTTAAGTCTACTCAAAAAAGGTCAAAACAATTCTAGATATTTTAAATAAACCTAAAATGTACCTGTAATTTGAAGCTCTAAAAATAACTCTGCTAATTTCTTCTGCAATAATGAAAGATAGTTGTTTGAGATGAGGGGTGTTTTAAGGATATGTACTGAGAACTCTATTTCAAGGTCAGAAAATTACAGTCCAGTCCCTCTTCCCTTTTCTCAGTCCCATAACCAGGAATGTATGAAAGGGGTCCAGAGCCTGGTTAGCACGGTAGGAAGGAAACTACTCATTTTTGTCTGAGATGGGTTTTAGCTCCTATTGTCAGAGGCACAGTTCTAGTGGGTAGGGTCCTGGTTTTACAAGATAGTTACTACACTTATGAACTTCCCTTTCTTCTTTTTTTAAAAGCCATTTAAGTGAAGCAGTGGAACTGGCGAAGGAACAAAGAAATCTGTAACTAGTTGTGATCAATTAGTTGTAAACATCACTGCACTCGGACCAACAGGAACTTCCCTTTAAGGGCTAAGAAAACATTTTTATCTACTAAATGATATGCAAAGATAACCTTCCAAATTTAAGCTGTACTCAAAATCCATAAAACCTGCAAAAATCTCGTTTCTATATTTAAATAGAAATAAGTGTGTTGAGACACATACTTTAATCAGTCATTTCTTGCTTTCAATATATTTTATTCTGATGAAGTTACAAAAGTAGATACAAAATACTTTTTTAAAAAGTACAGTTAACTGACTTAGAAAAATAGATAAAGCCCCATAAACGTTTAAAAATACAACATAAATTTTTATGTAGAGCATTTAAAAATATTTTAGATGGTAACCAAGACTAACTTATGCAAACTATTTCCAACATAGACCTAACAGAGAATGTCTATAATGAGTCTATAGCACACCGGTAATCCATTTGGATTTACAGAATACCTGTTTGGAATAGAGTTTGATGAGAGAAAACCCAAGTGAATGTCAATGCAGTTACTTCACTAAATTACTACTACCACATGTAATATCATCCCCAAAAGCCTTTTATAGTCTGAAATATCAAATCAAATGCAAAAATAGGAATATCAAAGGACTATTATTTTCCCTCTTTGCCAGAATTCTACAATAGTAGAAACCAATCCACTTACTGAACTGATCTCAGGAGGAAATAATATTCCTGTTGAAGATGCTCAGTGTTTGGTGCCTACATGGCATCTTTCAGGCCAGGCTTCCATACTGGCAGGAGACAGCCTCCTCTAACAAGGCAGGGGTGGCACCAGCACCATGACTGGGGCTGCTTTAAAACAAATTTCTAGGACTCATACTCTTTGGGCCTGATTTGTTTCAGCTAACGAGGCAATGACGTTACATTTGAGAAGCTCTCTTTCTAGTATAACTCACTGCTCAAAAAAAAAAGGCCAGTGGTATAATCAGGAAACCCCAACAATGTTTGCAAAAGTTACTATCGTCTCTTACCTCTGCACTACTAGAAAAACTTTACCTTTGTTATCAAAGTCATGGTGAATACAGATTTGCACATCTCAAGTAAGTACATGAGCTAGGGCTCTACAAGTCTAAGATGAAAGGAAATACTTTGTTAGCTGGCAGCCCTCTAAAATCACTTTATTCACAATCTGAAGAAGAATAAAAGATACATTTGGCTGTCAATACAAAAACTGTAGTACAAGGAAGTTTGAATATTTAAACAAAAATCTGCACATCATTCATTGTCCAAGTTTTTAAAAAGGCCTGAAAATTAAAGCACCATGGGATTAACCACATAATTTAGCAAGCACTCTCCCCCTGTGATTGTAATCATGTATGAGGAGCAGAGATCAGACACTGAGAGATGATGACTTCTGATTAGGAGGGGGAGAGGAGAGTCAATGTTGTCAACAACTGGCAGACCCTGGGCATTGGCAGAGAAATCAAAAGTGCCAGGAATCAATGAGACTGATTTCTTCAACCTCTTATCAAAAGTTGGCCCTCCAGCGAAATCAGGAAAGCAACATGTTCTTTCCCCTCTCTCCCTTTCCTCCAATTCTCTTCTTGCCTTCGACTCTCTGGCCTTGGAAGTAAACAAATAATGTTAACACAATGTTTAGGTGCATTGTTGGTTAAGCCAGATTGCCTTGGGAACCTGGTAATGTTTTTATTTTTTTTTAAAAAAAAGGACACTGAATTTCAAATTAACAAATTTTTGATTAATGTCCCATTAATAAGCTGCCTTTACTATGTCCTAGCATGTGACCATCTTTGGCTTATTTTGGGGCTTAGTCATGAAGAAAGAGAGGATTTCTGTCACTGAGAATAAATGGAGAAAAATGAGAATTTTGTTTGAGAATATTTGAAATATTAGAAATAATGATGAAAGTACAATCCTAATAGAGAAACAATTTCATTCCTTGCAGACTTAAAAAAAATTAAATCCAGCAGTTTAAAGTTGAGAGGCAGTAATGTTCTAGGTGACATCTAGAAACCTGCTTTCCTGTCACAAATGATCAACATAAACATACAGAATGGCCGACATCTGGACTTTTGTATAAGCTTAAAATGTGGATTGTGCTATGTTTGAAAGGGGATTTTTCTTTTTTTTTTTCATAAGTGATTATCCCATTCTTTAATTCTTCAAACAATGATGTATGGTTTCAACCTAAATTACATTAAAAGTTTTATTTCCTTTAAAATTCCGTACATATTTAAGAATTTATTTAAATTGATTTATTAAGAATGGAGTTTCAAGCAATTACTTTCTTTATAGCCTAGTGGAATAACAAAAAAAAAAAAAAAAAGAACTTTATCAAATCTAACCTTTTAAAAAGCTGTCAAGGAGGTTGGTGAGTACTTTGCAAAAATCACAGCTCTGAAACAGAGAGTGATGAATTTAAACCTCTGCCAGTCTGGCAAGTCTTCTAGTATACTTGTTCTGCCTCAATACATTTTAAATACTCAACTAGCATTTACTAAATCCTAGGAACCAAATGAAAAACAGATGTTTTCTTTACTAAAGGGGAAGATTCTTTTATCCCAATAGAAATGGAAGAATTTCAAGTTTTGATACAAAAGCAATTAGAACAGGATAAAACCCCTATAGGGGCTCAATCCATCCTTTGAATATTAAAAGAATGAAGTAAGATATTTTTTACTTATTCCTCTCATTCTGTCTTCTTTAAACACACAAACACACACATACATGCACACACTCTCACTCACTCTAAAGAATAGGTAGCACACCAAACCTTTAGCTGTGCTAAAAAATGTGTACACCTTCAAGGGTTTTTATTGTGGTTTTCCTTAAGTTTTATCCTTACTGGGATAAAGTTTGTGCATTTCTACATTACTCTTAACTAAGTCTCAAGTCACAATAGAAACCTAGAAGTTATATTTTTAAAAAAGGAAACAAAATAATAAAGTACTCTGAGTACTTTCTCCCATTCTCTTACCAAGTGTTTCAAGGCCTCTGAAAAACAATGTGCATGAAAATAGTGGCTGTAAGACCTAAGTCTGTCATAATTTCTTGGAAGTTTTCTTTTTCTCAGCCAAGAGCTATATTTTAAATTAACTTGAATTATGCACTTCAAAATAAAAACCTAAAAGAACATCCTTAGAAGCTGTAAAAAAAAATTCGGATACACACACAATCCTAATAATTTAGACAGATGTGAACGAAATCCCAAGTAAAAGTTTAAAAAATAAAGTAACTTTGGTTACTCCCATTCCACAGAAGCCATATGATGATTTAAACTGCAATCATGGATTTTGAAAAAATACACATATATATTCTTATCTATAAAAACACCAGCATACAATCTTTAAACTAACAGGTTATCCAAAGTGATAAAAATGTTCTAAATCTTAAAGAAACTTAAAAATACTTTTTCTATTCATAAAATAAAAGCAGAATAAAACTGATATGATTATTATTAGAAAATTTGTTCTTAGGGCTGGCCCGTGGCTCACTCGGGAGAGTGTGGTGCTGATAACACCAAGGCCATGGGTTCGGATCCCATATAGGGATGGCCGGTTAGCTCACTTCGGAGAGCATGGTGCTGACAACAGCAAGTCAAGGGTTAAGATCCCCTTACCAGTCATTTTAGAAAAAAAAAAAAATTTGTTCTTGAAACTTTTTGGTGGAGATTCTTAATATCCATTATGCTGTCACCTGAAACAGACTCAATCATTTTCTTGAGTAAAAGAATAATAAGTAAACTAATAAACTACAGATTAGTCATCACATAATTACAACCAAGTATGACTTTGTGACAATAACACAGTTGGTCACACAGTACCTCAGATTAGGCTGTGCCCTTAAAGTCTCACTCTGAAGCTATTACACCAACCTACCTTTGGGACAATTTTATCAGTATATTCAGACAATGGGTATCTTTTTATCCTGCTTTCTTAAAGTTTGTATCACTAGTCTCTAAAAGATAGCAATGAGATAGCTCTAGCAGTAGATGAAGCAAAAGGGTGTGTTCTAGAAGAAACATTTATCTGTCTTTTGATCCAAGCTTCTCAATTAATTCCTGAAGAGGTGCCAGCTCACGCCTATCAATCAGATTAAACTCCTAAAAAAGAAAACAAACATTTAAATGGATCAAAAATAAAACTCCCAACCCTAGTTTTCTGAAATCCAAAAGAATGATGAAACTATCTCTGTGAACATTTAAAAATAGGATTGTTTTCACTCTTTTTTTAAAAAATAAAGGTGTGATAGTGTGAGATACATATTTGGTCCCTGTGCTCCTAAAATCCTTGGAATCTCAAGAGTGATAAAACTATCTTTTGTATGCTAATGAGATGACTGGTGGCTGGGGACCCCTAGATATCTTCAGAATGGGGGCTGGTAAATAGAAAGACCTGTCATGATTACAGGGTTGGGACTTTCAAACCCTACTCTCCAACTCTGGGGAGTGGGGAGGGACTGAAAGTTGAGTTGATCACCAATAGCTAATGATATAATCAATCACAGCCAAGTAATGAAGCCTCCATAAAAACCCAAAGGACAGGTATGGAGAGCTTCTAGATAGCTGAACACACAGAAAGTTCCTGGAGGGTAGTGCACCTGGGGAGGGCATGGAAGCACCATGCTTCTTCCCCCATACCTCACCCTATGCACCTCTTCATCCGTATCCTTTGTAATATCCTTTATAATAAATGTATAAACGTTAAGTGTTTCCCCAAGTTCTACGAGCCACTCTAACAAATTAACAGAACCCAAGGAGGGGGCTGTGAGAACCCCAGTTTATAGCCAATTGGCCAGAAGCGAAGGTGACAACCTATTACTTTTGATTGGTGTCTAAAGTGGGGCACAGTCTTGTGGGACTGAGCTCTCAATCTGGGGGATCTGACACTACCTTCAGGTAGACAGTGTCAGAACTGAATTGAATCAGAGGACACCCAGCTGGTATCTGCTGTAGAACTGATTGCTTGCTTGGTGTGTGGGGAAGAGATCCCACACATTTGGTCACAGAGTTGCTATATGTTGTGAGAGTATAATAGGAGAAACTGAATTTGTTTTCTCCTATATCCTTACAATAAGGGACTTATTAAATAAGCAACTGTAGGTATTATAAGATTCTGACTGTGTTAAACATTAAAATCAAAATTGTATATAAAGTATGTTTAAATTTACATAGAAATTACCTGAGAACTACAAACTGAAACTTTGACAGTGGCCACCTCTGGGACAGTGGACCTTTTACTTTTATACACACACACAGCATGCCATACAATAACCTCAGAAGGAAAATCGGGAGAAGCATGGTACATTCTCCTTTGTGTGGTATACAGAACCATAATACATAATGTCTACTATAAAGCTATCAGGTTTTTCCACCATAAAACAATATCTAGACAGACATATTTACATTTTGCATAGAGTTATATATCTCTAAAGTTAGGCTAAAGGAGTCCCAATTCTCTGATATCTTTTTCAAACAATGTGAATGATTTTGATTTTAAATAGTTCCAATTCTAACTGACGGCTCATAAGTCAACAGGCCACGTCCCTGAATGGTATAACCTAACCAGAGACTTGAGGAAGCCAGAAGCCGGTGGCCCAAAATGGGGGTGATGCCTTTTTATGCTGCTGCACACATCAATGAAATGAGTAATATGGAAAAGAGAACAACACAGAAAAGAACCCTGCTTATCCTTAGCTCTACATCTATAAATAAGACACACTGCTCTTTATTAAAGTTACGAATCCAAGTAAGTCCAAATTAAAGGACAAAGACATCAACATGGTTCAACTTACCTGAACAAAGAAAATAAAGTGCTTAAAGGAGGTGTTGAGGTGGGCCTCCTCTTGCAACTGCATCACAGAATCAAAGTGCTGGTGATAAATATGGGCATAAACCCTGAACAGACGCTTTAGAATGGTCTTTGCAACAGACATAAAGTTTTTGGGAAATGGGACACCTGTAATCAAATATACAATTAGTCTTTTATCTAATTTGAACAGCAGAAAGTTTAGACACAGCTATGAACAGCTGCAACATATAAACACACACATTCACAAATACACACAGCCTATTTCTGTGTATTTTGTAAAAGACAAGGAAAAAGGGCTGGCCAGTTAGCTCAGTCGGAGTGTGGTACTGGTAACACCAAGGTCAAGAGTTTGGATTTCTGTACTGGCTAACTGCCAAAATGAAAGGAAAAAAAAAAGGAAAAAACCCTCAAACCTAAGAATATACTCACATAACACACCTTTTCTGATTGCTTTCAAACCGTAGGCATAGGCATCAAATTATATAAGATGATGCTGAATCAAAGTTCATATAAACATAATTTTACATTATAGTTTCTCCTAAGAGTAAACGCAGTAAGCATTTTGATTAGAAAAGGAAAATTATTTTGTAATTTGTAACTATTCTTAAAAATTACACACACACACTCTCAATTAGGACTGGAAACTCTCCTAAAGCAAAAGACAAAGACAGGTATACTTCAAATCATTATAATCTATCTACACACAAAAAGTATTTGATCTTCTTAATTATTCTGGAAAGCCAGAATTTTCTTTTGGAAACTAGGAGTCCCATCTTTTTATTTTTTTATAGTGCTATTTTCATATCCCTGTAGCCTAAAAAGGGAGTATACTTCCTAAAAAAGAGATGGGGGGAACCTCCCTATTTTTCAAAGAAATAAACACCTTTTTAGAAAAAAAACTGGGGGAGGGTTTGGTAACCCTCTCCAAGCAGTGGAGATGGGGATGCAACTGGTTATTCTTATGAGAATTTTGGTTGACAATATCAAAGTCACTTAGAAAAGACAGGAAAAGACAATACAATTGGCACTGACTACAGTAAATAAACACACAAGAAAGCATCTGCTTCCAAAATAACCTAGATTAGTTGGCCTTAAAGGTCTGTTCCATAATTACTCTTGAAACACTTTCTTTTTTCAATCTTTCAGAAAACAAAGGCTTAAAACACTTTCTCCCTATATTTTTTCTTTTTTTCCCCCAGCCAGTCCTTAATAGCTTGAAATTTAGTATATTTTGCTGATTTTTGTGGTTAACCACTCCCCCGACCTCTCCCGTGGCCAACTCTTGGCTAACTTGACTTTTCAAACATTATTCTGGCATTTATGGCCATGTTTTCCTAAGCAGGACCTTGTATTCATGTACTGAAAAGGTAGATTTTATTTTATTTTTTAAATTTTGTAAAGTTTATTGGGAGCCAAATGTGAGGATCGACCTGGAAACACCATATGACAGAGTCAGAGAAGTGCTCCCTGGAAAGGCAGATTTTACAATCAAACCCCTTTTCTCTCAAAACATACAAATGGACATTTTTTAATAAAAGGAATATATTACTAACTTGGATGTGTTAGTAAAAAATTAATAACAAACAGTTCTATCTAATAAAAATAAATAACTGGCAAAAGTAAGATGTAGATAATAACCTAATAAGGGGGGAAGAGGATTCCGGATCATCAGAATGGGAAGCTATAAAAAGAGGATAAAGTCAAAAAGAATTCTTTATCTTCTGTAAGAGAGATACTTTAATCAATAAAGAAATAAGTAATTTGTTTTAATGTAAGTACTTTCCAAACTAAATTTAACAGTTATATTCAAGCACAGTCAATGTACAATAAAGGATCTGTGAGAAAGGAAATAAAAGGTTTAAATAACAGAATAGAAAAACTAACCAACAGCAAACAGAACAAGTATTAACAACTTGATATAAAATTTTCTCCTTAAAGAAACTATAATTAGACTGCAAAAGGGAATCCAATAATATGTTGCTCATAAGATACCCCTGAATTGAAAATAAGGACTAATCTCATCTATGAATATAGATGCCAAAATCTTAATAAAAATATTAGCAAAAAAGAAACTCTTCCAGCAGAACATTCTTAAAAAGAAATGAAAAAACCTCATGGTCATCAACAACAGATACTAGAAAAGTTACCTGAAACTACTCCTGATTTTTAAAAAAATTTTATAATAGAAGTAGATGGATATTTCATTAATATGATTTTTTAAAAATCCACACAACTCCAACTAAAAGCAGGATTCCTGCTTAATGCTGAAATACTACAAGTACTTGCATAAAAGTAGGGAAAACAAGAAAAGGATGTCTGTCATCATCACCACTACTCAGCATTGCTCTGGAAGTATTAGTCAGTACAATTAGATAAGCATAACATAAGAATACATATCAGAAAGGAAGAGACAAAATTAACATTACCTTAATATGAGACTGTATACTTAAAAACTCAAGAGAACCAACCAAAAACTAAGAGAAACAGAGTCTGATGGTTAATTACAGAAACAGAACCTGATGGTTAATTATAAAATTTACATAAAAATCAACAGCTTTCCTATATACCAAGTAATGACCAGTTAGAAACCAGATATCGGGGGCCAGCCCGGTGGCGCACTGCTACAGTGCGCTGCTTGGGAGTGTGGCTGCGCTCCCGCCGAGGGTTCGGATCCCACATACAGACCGGCCACTCACTGGCTGAGCGAGGTGCAGGTGCAACACCGAGGGTTGCGATCCCGTTGCCGGTCCTGGTCCGGTACGGGCGCGACACTGAGGGTTGCGATCCGTTGCCGGTCACGAAAAAAGACAAAAAGGAGAAAAAAAAAAAAAGAAACCAGATATCAATAAAAAACATAGGGGCGAGCCCATGGCGCACTCGGGAGAGTGCGGCGCTGGGTGCGTAGCAGCGCTCCCGCCACAGGTTCGGATCCTATATAGGGATGGCCGGTTCGCTCACAGCGCTCACTGGCTGAGCACGGTGCTGCCGGTCTCAAAAAGGACAAAAAGTAAATAAATAAATAAATTAAATTAAAAAAATAAAAAACATAAAATGCCTAGGAATAAACTTAAGAAACTTGATAGATTAACATAAAGTAAACTATAGAATTTTCCAAGAGGAAATAAGATAATAAATAAAAGACATGAATAAATTAAGAAAGATATCTTGTTTTTGGCTAGGAAGACTGAATATTGCAGAGAGAACATGGATCCCTATATTAATCTACAAAAATTGAATGCAATCATAATTAAAATCTAAGATTGTTTTTACCTTGACAAAATGATTTTAAGTTCTTTGGAAAACAAATATCCCAGAACAGCTATGAATATTTCGAAAAAGAACAGCAAGAAAGGGAGACTAACCCTATGAGATGTTAAAAGATACATGGCCGCAGTAATTAAAACTGGAATTTCTACAGGAACAGAGCCCAAAATATATGGTAATTTGTTATGCACATAAGATAATCAGGGAAAAAAAAGACAAATGTATTCAATAAATGGTATTGAGGCAAACTGGCTAACATTTGTATTTGGAAAAAAATTAATGTAGTGATCAGAAAAAAAATTCCTGACAGACCAAAGATTTAAATGTAAAAACAAAACCACAAAAGTACTAAATAAAAATATGGATAAATATTTTTATAATCCTGAAGTAGGGAAAAGCTTTCTAGTCACCATATTAAAACCAGGTCAGAAAGGAAATGATTAATAAGACAAAATAAGCAAGTTATATACAAAGGTACTTCAAAAAGTTCATGGGAAGATTCGTATCATCTTTTAATTCTACTTTTCCATGAACTCTTTGAAGTACCCCCACAGAACAAAAATACCCCATGAACAAAATAGGGCGACCTGGGAAAAATATATATAACATGCCTGACGAAGAGCTAATATCTTTAACACAGAAACGGACAAAGAAGTTAGCTCAGTTGGTTTAGAGTGCGGTGTTGTAACATTAAGGTCAAGGGTTCAGATCCCCATACTGGCCAGTTGCCAAAAACAAAAACAAGAAATGGACAAAGAATATAAACAGAGAACACACAATGATCAATAAACCAAAAAATGCTCAGTCTCATCATCACTTTTTTTTTTTTCCTTTTTGTCTTTTTTTCATGACTGGTAACGGGATCGCAACTCTTGGTGTCGCGCCTGTACCGCGACCGGCAACGGGATCGCAACCCTCGGTGTCGTGCCCGCACCGCGCTCAACCAGTGAGCGGACCGGTCTCTATATGGGATCCGAACCCTCGGCGGGAGCACCGCCACACTCCCAAGCGCCGCACTCTACTGAGTGCGCCACCAGGCCGGCCCTCATCAACACTTTTTAAATGTATATTAAAACAGAAATTTATTTAACCAAATTAGAAAAGATAAAAAATTAAGAAGTAATAACCAGTGTTGGTGAAGAAATACAGGCAGACACAAACATGGCTAGAGGGAGTACACACTGGCACAAACTTTTTGGAGAAGAATTTGGACGTCTCTATTAAATTTTCTTTAAAGTAATAGAGTATTAAAAAGAGCACATTTATCATTCAAAAAGAAAAATAGTTCTACAACATTAACTCACCAATCTTAGAAGGAAAAAGAGTTTCATCATCAAGCTGATCCTGAACCCAAGTCATCAAATAGTCAATGTATTTTGGTGCAGAACATTTGATTGGCTTTTTAATATTAGTACCATCTGCCCAGTGATATTCATATCTAGAAAGAAAAATGTTTTACTGATAAAAAAGTTTTCAAAAACATTAACAAATGTGCAGTTTGTGATCAAAGCAGGTTCACATTTTGTCAACAGAAGTTATATATAACTTAAATTACCTAATATTATTCTGAAGATTAGTGTGAGTTTTCTATAGAATTATTCTGAAATGTGATGGCTGTAATTGGTAGACAAAAGGGAGATAATGTAGTAGATGGCAGTGCCAGCATGGATGTTTTATACCACTGCCGTGGGAAAGATAAAGGAACTGTATTCCTATCTACAAGGCAGAGAGGTACTGAGGACTGGATGAGGAGCTGAAGGATCCACTACATTCTGAGATCCTTGGCCATCAGGTGATTATCACCTGAGAAGCCAAGATATAAAACCCTGTTTCTTGGACAGGGTGTTAGAGAAATACCACTAAGCATGTATATTTTCCCCTTCACCTTTGCTGAGCTAGAAAAGTTAACAAGATTTATGAAAACTTCACTGTATTTTAAGCCATAGATAAGTTTAATTTTCCTAATTATTTTAATTTCTTTTAAAGTTTGAGGAATAAAACAATACAATATAAAATAAAAACATCCCTCCTAAAATATTATAATAAAAATATGACTACAAACTCATTGGGGATCTGTTCTCCTCTGTACCTGCAGAAAAGTCGTACAGGACAATCTTTTCCAAGAGGCAAACCTCTTGATATCATCTATCACCACATAAAATCAGCAAATATTATAGGGAAAAAAGACTGAAAGGAAAACACACCAAAAGATTGATCCCATCACATACTGACTTAACATTATGGCTGATAAAGAGTTCTGCCTCTTTTTCAATATTTCTTGAAATTTATTACAGTCAAAATATATTAAGCTAGCATTTTTAAGCCACTCAATTACTTCTAAATTGAGCTGCTTTAGTTAATGCTAAATAAGCACACACAAAAAAATAATCAAATATTAAAAGGCTAAAACCTCTTTCAAGAAATTCATTTAAAAACTAGAAACAGGAACCATAAATGTTAATAAAACTGAAAAGAATAGAACTTTTGCAATCCAAGATAAACATAACTCAAATTTCTATACTTTTATTCCTACAATAGAACATTCAGAATTACTATGATACAACAGGAAAATCCAAACACTGAGTACCCACATACTAAACTATTTAATAATAACCAAAAGCTTATTTATAGGTGAGTATTCTAGAACTAATAAAATTGAATTGCCTTTACACAAGCAAACAAATAATAAAAACAAAAAGTTATTATTTAATTTATACCAACTATGCTAAAGCAACGGTAATCCAAATGCCTATATGACAGGCAGAATATGTACCTTGGGCCTGCCGACATGACTGGGCAGCTTGCTTCAGTGCAGAATTCTGTAATAGTTCCATACAGCATGTTGATCTGGTTAAAGAAATCCACAGCTGCAGAGATAGTAGCAAAACTGTGTTAAAATGTCTGTGTAAATACAACAAAACGTCAGACTTCTCAGTTACAGGAAAAATGGACAATGCATTTAAATTCTTGGCTGAACTCTTGGGAGATTCAATAATCGAACAATACTATAAATTCTCTTAAGTTGTCACACCTAAAAAAAGTTAACTTTTTTGGAAAATGGCTGTCTTTGGGAAAAAGTCAACTTTTAATGTACTAAGCTTTTGTCGCTGGCCAGTTAGCTCACTTGGTTAGAGCATGGTGCTGATAACACTAAGGTCAAGAGTTCGGATCCCCTTACCAGCCAGCCACCAAAACAAAAAAACAACAAAATAATAATAATATACTAAGCTTTTAACCAGCATATAACAGCAGGAAAATAAATTACTAAAGATAATTCTAACTTAATGGCAACTATTATATCATTAGAATATGAAATATGATTACATCCAAGGGAATGAAAAACCATAGCTTCTTATCAATCTAGACCAGAGAATACCATTTGCAATAGGAAAGAGAAAAAAGTGTTGTGGAATATACTGTGAGGGAGAACATGTATCAGTCGTATCAACAGGCATTTTAAAAATATATAATTCATCACGAACATTTGAGGCCTACAGTACATTGAGAATATAAAAAAGACTTGGGATAAAGTCCCTTACCCTGGAGTCTCCAGCTAACAGAAGGGACAAAATTTAAAGACATGAATAATACAAGATACAAGAAGACAGGATTGGCTGGTTAGCTCAGTTGGTTAGAACACGGTGTTATAACACCAAGGCCAAGGGTCTGGATTCCCATACCAGCCAGCTGCCCCCCCGCCCCCCAAAAAAAGAAGATAGGATTCAAAGGCCAACAATAAGTGCTAGAGAGTTCAGTCATGAAGAGTTGATGTAGTCAAGGAATACTTGCTAAAGGAGCTTCATTCAGCTAGATCTGGAAGAAAACAGGAGACAAAAAGGGTGAATAACAAACTTAACTTGGTGCAAAGAGAACCACATAAGCCTTGGAAAGTTTTTTAAATGTTTTAGTCCCCTGTCTAAAAGGGTACCTAAAACTCAACTAGGGCTTTTCCAAGTTTCTTAAAAAATAAACAGATTTTTAAAATTCCATCTTGTCAAAAGGAAGTTTATAGAAAACTCCCTCACTTATAAACCTTACTCCTAATTAGTCATGTTTCTAAGAAAGTAACACTTAGGTACTTAATATTCACTCAAAACAAAGAATATGCCCAGATGGCAGCCGGTTTGATCTAAAATAGCTGTTCTCATATGTACTCCAGAGATCCCCTGTTTCAGGGGGAATCTATGAAGTCAAAACTATTTTAATTGCTCTTTTCACTCTCATTCTCACAAGGGTACCATGGAGTTTTCCGGAGGCTCCATGATGTGTGATATTACAACAGATTGAATGTAGAAGCAGACATGAAAAACCAGCTGTCTATTAAGACAGATAGAAAATAAGATTTGCTAAAATATAAAACAATGCCATACTTCTCACTAAAATTTATTTTGGAAGATAGTCATTTTTTCATAAAAATATATTTATGTTAATGTGTAATGGGTTTATATTTATATTTATATTGTTTTTTATTTTTATTTTTATTTATTTATTTATTTATTTTTAAAGACGACCGGTAAGGGGATCTTAATCCTTGACTTGGTGTTGTCAGCACCACGTTCACCCATTGAGCTAACCAGCCATCCCTGTATGGGATCCGAACCCATGGCCTTGGTGTTATCAGCACCACACTCACCCGAGTGAGCCACGGGCCGGCCCAATAATTTTTAAGAGAATAAAGGGAGGCTGAGACCAAAAGGTTTAAGAACTGCTCATCTCAAAGAACAAATCTAAGGCTGAAGGCCAACAAATGCCTTCAAACTAACAGATAACTTGAATAAGGTTAAAAGTTTTTTCCTGAATAAATAATACTTCACATGATTCAAATATCAAAACAATATGTATAAACATAGAATGAAAATCTAGATTCCAACTACTGCAACTCCCCCCTTTTACACACAGGTAACCATTTTACTAATTTTTTGTCTCCTGCCCCCTAAGTTTCTTTACTCTTTCTTACACAAAAGATACTACATAGTTCTGTACCTTGTTTTTATTCTCTTAGCAATATGAATATGGCTTTTTGAGTTAAGAAAAACAAAAACATTTTTTTTTGATAGCTGGTGGGTACGGGGATCAGAAACCGTGACCTTGGCGTTATTAGCATCATGCTGTAACCAAGCGATATAACTGGCCAGCAAAAAAACCAAAAATTTTAAAAATCTGGCTACTAGAAAACTTAAAATTACATATGCAGCACACACTATATTTCTATTGAACAGCACCAATCAAGGCAATGATTATCAATAGCTGGTTAATACCACATAAAAACAACTAGACCCAGTGAAAATCCCAGCAAATTGTTTTGTGGTTACCAACAAACTGGTTCTAAAGTTTATATGGAGAAGCAAAAGACTCACAGTAGCCAACACAATACAGAAGGAGGAGAACAGAGTTGCAAGACTGACACTACCTGGCTTCAAGACTTACTTTGTAAAGATACAATAATCAAGACAGAGTAGTATTGATGAAAGAATGAACAGATCAATGGAACATAAGAGATAACCCAGAAATAGACCCACATAAATATAGTCAACTGATCTTTGACAAAGGAACAAAGGCAATACAAAAGAGAAAAGACAGTCTTTTCAACAAATGGTGCTGGCACAACTGGACATCCACATGTAAAAAAATGAATCTAGACAGACCTTACACACTTCACAAAAATTAACTCAGTGTGGATCACAGACTTAAATGTAAAACACAGAAGTATAAAACTCCTAGAAGACATAAGAGAAACATAGGAGAAAATGTAGATGATCCTCGGTTTAGTGATGATGTTTTAGATGTAACGCCAAAGGCACAATTCATGACAGAAATAATTGATAAGCTGAACTTCATTAAAATTAAAAATTTCTGGGCCGGCCCGTGGCTCACTTGGTAGAGTGCGGTGCTGATAACACCAAGGTCTCGGGTTCAGATCCCACATAGGGATGGCCGGTTCGCTCACTGGCTGAGCGTGGTGCTGACAACACCAAGTCAATGGTTAAGATCCCCTTACCGGTCATCTTTAAAAAAAAAATTAAAAATTTCTGCTCTGCAAAAGACACTGTCAAGAGAATAAAAAAACAAGGGCCGGCCCCGTGGCGCACTCGGGAGAGTGCGGCGCTGGGAGTGCAGCAACACTCCCGCTGCGGGTTCAGATCCTTTATAGGAATGGCCGGTGTGCTCACTGGCTGAGCGCGGTGCGGGCGACACCAAGCCAAGGGTTGCGATTCCCTTCCCGGTCACAAAAAAAAAAAAAAAAAAAAAAAAAAAGGCAAGCCACATGCTGGGAGAAATTTGCAAAAGACACATCTGATAAAGGACTGTTACCCTAAATACACAAAGAACTCTTAAATCTCGACAACAACAAACAACTTAATTAAAAAATGGGCCAAAGACCTTAATAGATACCTCACCAAAGATAGACAGATGGCAAATAAGTATACAAAAAGATGCTCCACATCATATGCCGTCAGAGAATTGCAAATTAAAACAATGAGATACGACTACGTGCCTATTAGAATGGACAAAATCCAGAACACTGACAACACCAGACACTGAAAAGGATATGAAGCAACAAGAACTCTTCCATTGCTGGTAGGAATGTAAAATGATACAGCCACTTTGGAAGACAGTCTGGTGGTTTCTTACAAGATTAAACATGGACTTACCATACAACTGGCAATCATGCTCCTTGGTATTACCCAAAGGAGTTGAAAACTTATATCCACACAAAAACCTGCATGCATATGTTTACAGCAGCTTTAGTAGTAATTGCCAAAACTTGGAAGCAACCAAGATGGCAGTTGGTGAGTGGGTAAATAAACCGTGATACATACAGAAAATGGAATATTCACTACTAAAAAGAAATGAGCTATCAAGCCATGAAAAGACATGGAGGAAACTTACATACACATTACTAAGTGAAAGAAGCCAGTATGAAAAAGCTACATACTATATGATTCCAACTATATGTTGTGGAAAAGGCAAAACTATGGAGACAGTAAAAACGATCAGTGGTTGCCAGAGGTTGGGGGGAGGGGGGATGAACACGCAGAGCACAGAGGCTTCTGAGGGTAGTGAAATACTCTGCATAATACTACAATGGTGGATAAATGTCATTACAAATTTGTTCCAGACCCATAGAATGTACAATACCAAGAGTGAACCCTAATGTAAACTATGGTCTTCTGGTGATTAGGAAAAAAAAAAAAAAGATGACTAGACACTGTGGAAATATATACCACCAGTTATGAAACAGTCTTTAAAAAAACACAAACCAAAAAACCTAAACTCGATCAAGGCTCCAAATTTGTGCTAACACGATAGCCACTAGCCACGCATGGCTATTTACATTTAAAACTTATTTAAATTAAATTAAATTTAAAATTCAGTTCCTCAGTCACACTAGCCACAGTTCAAGTGCAAAATGGCCACAGTTAAGAGACAGAAAGAACATTTTTACCTTTGCAGAAAGTTCTATTAGCCACTGCTGTTTTAGATCTATCATTTACAAGAAATAAAAGGAGGAACAGAACATGATAATGGATACCATGGGGATATAATCAGCAAAATTCATACTATGGAAAACAAATGACCTGGTTTCTTCAACAACAAAAAAAACCAGAAAGGAAAAAGGACAGCAATGAGGGGAAACCTGTGGATTAAGAGATTCAAGAAACATACATATAGAACTATCCTGATTTAAACCAAGCACAGATTTTAAAAAAAGAAAGCAAGAAATATTTATAGGACAATCAGGGTAAATCTGAACACTGACTGGATATTTGAATGTTAAAGAATGACAGTATCGTCACTATCTTTAAAAGGAGTTCTTGTCTTTTAGAGATACTTAACGAAACATTTATAAATAAAATTACGTGTCTGGGATTTGCTTCAAAATAATCAAAATGAGATACAGAATAAGCACAATTGGCCGTAAACTGATATTTGCTGTAACTGGATAATGGATACCTCGAAATTCACTATACTAGTTTCTCTACTTTTATATGTTTGAAAATTTCCACTGAAAAGTTTTTTAAATTCCTAGAACATTTGAAATTCCTAATAGATTTAAACTTTATCACCCAGAACTGATCTCAAATCAGAAACCACTTTCACACTAAATCTCTAGCCTCTGCATATTGTTTCATGTCACGCCCTCATTCTCTTGAAGTCAAAGTGACTTTCAGCTCATGGGTCCCTCCACTTTCTCTCAATCTCTCAACTTCCTTCTGACTATTCCTAAGTCAAAACAATCAACTGACTAGATGAACTGTAACTGACTTTTCTGTACATGTAGGCTTATGAGTGTTACTCGGAATGAGGGCAAAAAACTGTGCAGATAGATTCCCTACAAAGTCATGGTCCACCCCAGGTAGGATCTTTGCATTTATCAATCTTTTATTTGACTTTACTCAACTCTATACTATTCTCCTCAGAAATTACCCCAAAGCACTCAACATTTCCCCTTAGGTCTCTCTATTCAACCACACAAGCTACCATCAAGTACGCTGAAGAGAACACAATTTTGGATGTATTTGTACTTACATGTTTCTTTACAGATAATCTGTTATATTAAAACAGTTATACCAGTAAAAGACAATTCATTAACAGAAGATTTTAGCAAAATCTTTCTATAAACCAGTAAAGTCGAATTTTACTAAACTTACTATTAACAGCAATCCATTCATTGAGGTCCTCTCCCTCTGGCAACATAACAGCTTGTCTCAGATTCCCACTTCCTAAAGTTGCTTCTGCGTGTTTTAAGAGCTCATACTGATGAGACCCTTCAGGAATATTCTTCTTTGGTTTGAATGTTTTAGAAGAGCGGCTGCTGCTGTTAGGTTAAAAGTAAAAGTATATGAATTTTTAGGGCTGGCAGCAGAATGGCATAATTTTAGTCATATAAATCGCCCTGTAAAATAAAATAAAAAATACTCCCTGAAAAATGCCAAGATGGGAGGGGGGAGGATGATTACAATAAAAGAATGTTTCATATTTTTTTCCACACACGAAAGCAAGATTAACAGCACAATTTCACAAATAAGTAAATTTTACTATGCACCACAAAGAAGCCTGCTGTAAAGGCCACTTTAACCAAAGAAATAACCTGGATTACAGTCTTTGATATTTCACTAACTCTGTGAGTGCCTGAGAAACCTAAGAAGCTTCTGAGATAACTAAGATGCTACCTCGATATCCACCTACAGAAAATGGTGCAAGGAGGGAGGTAGACCTAACGTTCCCACAGCTCAAAAATCCAATTTTCTATGTCAAAATATTTGGGAAGCCAGGAGAAAGGAAAAAAAGGCCACCCAATTTAAAAATGGGCAAAGGATCAGAATAGACTTTCCTCCAAAGAATATATAGAAGTGGCTAATAAGTATATTTAAAGATGCTCAACATCATTAGTCATTGGGGAAATGCAAATGAAATCAGGAGATACCACTTCACACCCACTTAGGATGGCTATAACAAAAAAAGACAGACATTTGACAAGTGCTAGTGAGGGTGTGGGGAAATTGGAATCCACATACAATGCTGGTGGGAATGTAAAATGGTGCAGTACTTTGATAAAGATTGGCATTTCCTCAAAAGGTTAAACATAGAGTTACCATATAAACCAGCAATTCCACTGGTAGGTATATACCCAAGAGACGTGAACACATGTATCCACACAAAAACCTGTACACAAACGTTCATAGCAGCATTATTCCTAATAGCCAAAAAGTGGAAACAATTCAAGTGTCCATTAACAAAACAAAGTTTAAAAGAAATAAAGTCTCACATTTAGGTACACAAAGCAACTGTGCATTCACAAACCACTAACTAAACATCAACTCATAGGAAAAAGACTGGGGAGGGGGTGTGTAACACTTCTAGTGACATGGAAATTTGCAATTAAATCTGAATCATACAGACTTTTTGACATGGTAATCAAATTTTGGAGGCTATACTCTCAAGAAAGTAATCCAAAGGAGGGAAAATGAGATTTAGACAAAGATATTTTTGGTAGTGCTATTTTATAATAGCAAATATTAGAAAGAACCCAAATTTCTTAAAATAAAGAAGTGGGTAAATAAACTCCGGTTATGAAACTGCGTAATTCAATAAAATTTAATAAAAATGTCAAGCATGTGGATTAAGCCCATAACGAAAAATGGATATTTATTCAACCATATAACACATATTTACGCAATGAATAAGGTAAAAAAGAGCCACCTGAGAAGTGTAAATAAGGTGCTAGAGCAACGATTCTCAAATCTTGATGTGCGTAATAAGAATCATCAGAGAATTTACAAACTTTTCCATTTAAGCCTCATTTGGGCCCAGGAGTTAATTTACACAAAGCCACAAAACCAATAAGTGGGCAGAATCAGAACTGGACAGAAGGATCTGGCTGCAAGGCCCGCATCTTAACTTGAAGCTTCTCAACCATCGGCACTCCACATTTTCCTGGGGCGGCATTTTTCCGAGGGAATAATTTAATGCTGACAACAATAAAACTGGACATATGATGGAGTGAAAACCTAAGCCAGCACGGTTCGTTACTAAAGGCTCGAGACTTAAGAGAAATAGGGAAACCGCGGCAGAGCCCAGGACTCCGCCCCCAGATCGCCTAGCCGCTCCGGCGGGCGCTCGAGCGGAAAAGTTTGGAGGTGCTGCCGACCTCGGGGCCTTTCTCCCCAGCCTTCTCGCCGCGCTTCCTTTGCCTCGACCTTCATCGCTGTCCGCCTCTCTCCACCTCCCCCGTGAACCCGAGCAGAAGCAAACCGACCGCCAGCCACGCCGACCACGACCCCGGGGCCCGGCCCTCGCCTCAGGCCCCCTGTGGCTCCCTCCTCGACCTCGGCCCGGCCCCACTCACAAGAGGAAGCTCATCTTCGGTCCTCAGAGGGGAGGGGAGGGGCCGCTGGCCCCCGCCCCGGTTAGGATTCGTAGCCGGCGAGAGGGAGCGGACGGTCCTCAGCTCGCGGACAGCGGAAGCCGTGCCGCTGCTGCTCCGAGCCGGGGTTCAAGCCGCTGCAAGCCGCTGCGCCCGCCTAACCCGCTTCCCCCACCTCGAGGACCCGAAATGCGGAACCAGCAAAATCTCGCGAGCTAAGGCTTCGCCCCGCCCCGCCGAGATCGACTTGACGCACCCCTCTTCGCTCCGCCCTCTTCTACAGCTCAGCGAATCCGCGTTCTCCAGGCTCGGCCTTTCCTCTCCCGGAGGCTTGGTGAAGGCCGCGGTTTTCCGGAAGGGAGAGTGAGTGGCTCTGCGCTTGGTCTGGCTGGGGGCTCCTGCGTTCTGTGCCTGCTTCTTAGACGACGAAGGGACCTCTATAAGCTCCGTCCACCCCTGCAATTTTTAAAAATTTAATTTAATTTTTATTAAAATATATTCACCGTAAAACTCACCTTTTCGAAATGTACGCTCCAGTGGTTTTTTGGTATATTCACACAGTTGTCCAACCATCACGATCGTCTATTTCTAGAACATTTTTATCACCCCCAAAAGAAACCACATGCACATTACCAGTCACTCCCTATTCCCCATTTCCCCACCCCATCTCCCAATCCGTGGCAACCGCTGGTCTACTTTCTATGGATTTGCCTAATCTGGACGTTTCATATAAATAGAATCATACAATACGTGGCCTTTTGTAACTGGCTTCTTTCATTCAGCACAAAGTTTTAAGGTTCATCCAAGTTGTAGAATGTATCATTCCTTTTTATAGGTGAATAATATTCCATTGTGTGAACGTACAACATTTTCTTTATCCATTCCGTTGATGGACATTTGGGTTGTTTCCCCTTTTTGGCTATTACATATTAATAATGCTGCTGTGAACATTCATGTACAGGTTTTTGTGTAGACAAATGATGCATTAATGCCAAGTGACAGCCAAATGACACCATCGTGGGATGAAGAAAACAAAGAAAAGGAAAATTCTGGGAGACTTGAATCACAGCTCAGCAAACGGTGGTGCAGGCCGACCAGTGTAAAAGAGCTTGCCATGTATGCGTCACTATGATATTCACGTTGCTGGTGATTATATTTCATTCAAATATCACCTGTCTCATTAAGTTAATAATGTTAAATTTTATTTTATTAACTTTTGTAATTTTGTTTGTATCTAATTTATAAATATGTGTGATTTGATATAGAGAAGCTATAAACATAAGGACACATAGATTTATACTTTTATAACAATTTATATTATTTAAATGATAAAATTATCATTAAAATATTTCCAAACAACATGAGAAGAAAGGAATTTATGAAAGTTTTCTCCTGTTTTAATGGGAGTGTTCTACAAGTTGGAGCATCACTGAGGATATGGAAGCCCAGCTATACATAAGAAAAATGAAATCTTTCAGGATGGCTGGATTTAGGGAAGGGGAGAGAAAGTCTTAGGAATTAGTGAAAAATCCTAGGTCAATATTTGATTGGGATATCAATATAGTCCACTTAGGGATCAAAGATAAGATTTCACAGAGAGAGAGAGAGAGAGAGAGAGAGAGAGAGAGAAATTGCTAACAGCTAACTGCTGAAGGGGAATTTGTTCCCTGCCTGACAGGGTTTATACAAAGACTGGAGAAGTTTTATTTCCTTCTTGGTTCAGCCAGCCAGAGAGATCGCTGCACACCATCTGGTCACAGCAGATACTGAAAGCAGAAGCTAAGCGGCGGCTGATAAAGCCGCCAGTATTGACTCTCCAGGACCTCTCCCCACCCCCATTCATCACACAGTTCCCCTTTCAAGCTCAGGCAGGATCTGCAACCTTTCATTTTCATTCTGACTAAGTGCCCTGTCCAGTCCCATCATTTGCAAAACTCCAATTTTACACTAACAACCTCAAGGCCTCTTTCCACTTTGGTCATAGTAAGGTCCTTACCCCTCCCAGCCAGTTGGTGCTCTTGGGGGCCCACATTTTATCCTATGTCACAAGTGGGTGAAAAAAGACAGTAAAGTTGCTAATCTGTCTTATCTCAGAACTCAGGTTGCAGACTGTGAAAGAGAAATCCCAGTGTATCAGACAACAAAAACTCACTCTGCAAAGAAACCAAAAGTTTTCACTTTGAAAATGTCTTAAGTCCAAGGTTAGACTTCTGTGTCAGCTATAAACATTGGTAAATAAAACATATGGCTCCAGCCCTCCTGGAGCTCCCATTCAGTTGGAGAAGACAGATATTAATCAAATAATTACACCAATAGATGATGTATAATTACAAATTGTAATAACTGCAACAGGGAAAAGCACAGAATGCTTTAGAGCATTAAGAGAGTGTGACATAAGAGACTTAAGAGAGACTGCAGCATCTTAGGCATTATCATTTAAGCTGAGTCCCCAGAAGATGGGTTAGCTGAATGAAGGGAGAGAGAAAAGTTCTTCTCAGAGGCAACAGCATGTGCAAAGGCTTTGAAGCAAGTAAGAGTTTGCATTGATCAAGGAACTGAAAGAAGCCAGTGTGGTGAGAATGTGACAGGTAAGGGGGAAAGTGCAGGACGAGGAAACCAACTACCAAGAATCTTGGCCTATTAGAAGCAAGGTGGCTAGCCATTGAAAGGTTTTCAGGAGAAGCATGACATCATCTTCTCTTCAAAAAGACAAAGTAGCTAAAACGTTATTGTCTGGGCAGGTGGGCTAGAGGCCAGACTTTCAGGCCAGGCCCATCTGGGGGTGGAGCCTGCCTCATCTCACTGGCTGAGTGACTTTAGGCAAGTGACAAAATCTCTCTGAGTCTCAGTTCCTCAAATGGTGAATGTAATACCTAACTCACAGTGTCGTTGGGATTAAAGAAGATGGTGCTGACCCCAGTGTCTGGTGTAGAGTAAGTGCTCAATAAATGGTAGCTAATATTAGCACATGGGCTCTGGAGCCAGACTGTCTGCAATCCCTGACCCTCCGCTTACTAGCTCTGAAAGCTTGGACAAGTTCCTTAAACCTCTTGTGCCTTGTTTTCCCCAACTGTAAGACAGGAGATGATAATAGTACTTACTTCATGGGGTTGTGGTGAGAATTAAATAGGATAGTATACATAAAGTGCTTATAATAGAAAAAAACAAACTTTGTTTTCTCTCTACATACACACAACACAGAACACTTCTGAGACCAGCTGTATGTGGGTTTCTCCCCGCTCCAAACAATTCTCCAGTGGACACCAGTTGGGTGTACTATAATCCAATTCACATCTGACCCTATCTACCCAGAGATAGCGTTGGATCAGGCTCGGTCCCACAAAACTGCTCCCTACTTCAGACACTAGTTGCAAGGTTGTCACCTATACTTCTGACTGAGTGGGTATAAATTGGGGCTCCCATTACTCCCTCTTTGGGTTCAATTAATTTGCGGGGATAGCTCACAGAACTCAAGGAAACACCTACTTATGTTTGTCAGTTTATTATGAAGGATACACATGAACAGCCAGAAGAAGAGATGGATAGAGCCAGGTATGGGGCCCGGAGTGTGGAGCTTCCATGCATGCTCTCTCTGGGCACACCAACCTCCCACCACCTCCATGTGATCAGCAACCTGAAAGCTCATCAAATCTTCTTGCTCAAGAGTTTTTACAGAGCTTGATCTTCAGCACCCCCACTCCTTCCTAGAGGTTGGTGGGTGAATCTAAAAGTTCCAACCCTCTCTTCCCATAATCATTAGGTCTTTCTGGTGACTGGCACCATCCTGAGGCTATCTAGGGACCCCACCCTAAGTCACTTCATTAGCCAGAACTCAAGTGTTGACCTGAAAGGAGCCAAAATAACAAAACAAAAACCTCAATACCGGACACATTGTAAGTGCTCAATAAAGTTAAGCTATTATTAGGGCTTCCAGTCAAGATGGCAGAATAGATGGTTGCCAGAATCACTCTCTCCCACAAATCAACCAACTTACAACTATTAAAAAACAACAACAGCCAGGCTGGGGTTGCTAGAGCTCAGGGGAAGAGGAGGAGAGACCTACGGAGTACATAAAGGCAGGAGAAGCCATGATGAGAGAAAGAAAGGATCGCTCCTACCATTTTGAGCCCTGGCTCCTTCAAGGCTGGAGTTGCTGAGTGCATGGAGCAAGAGCTGGCAAAAGCCACAGCTGTGCTCTTTGTGTGGGGTTGCTTGGAGGTGGCAGGGGAAAAGAGGGCCTTGTTTGCCCTCAGACCACCAAGACCGCTAACAGAGTTCCCATGGACACACATAGGAGTGTAGGAGCCACAACAACTGAAAAAAAGGAGCCATTCAGAGGCCAGTGAGTCATCGCAAGGGACCTGTGCACATCCCATCCCATGGGAAGTGTTTGGAGTGCGGGCAGTGGGGGAGACGGGCCCACCAGGAGAACATGGGGCACAGCAAGGACAACTGGTCTGCCCTGTAATTAGCGTAGACCCACTCTGTGGAGACTGGTCAGGAATATAGAACAGCAGGGGGAGCAATTTACTGAAAAGACTCAGGTGCAGAGAGAGTTTCTACACAACCCAGGTGCACCAGATCTCAGGAGACCTGGAAGTACCTACAAAGTCAACCATTAGGGCTGACCCCCGTGGCTCACTCGGGTGAGTGCCGGGCTGGGAGTGCAGCGGTGTTCCTGCTGCGGGTTCGGATCCTATATAGGGATGGCCGGTGTGCTCACTGGCTGAGCCGCGGTGCGGGAGACACCAAGCCAAGGGTTACGATCCCCTTACCAGTCACAAAAAAGAAAAAAAGAAAAACAAAAAACAAAAAAAAAAACCTAAGCTGCATGAAAAGCCCTCCCCAGGGAATCAGCAGCAAAGCAACAGTTTAGGTCAACCACAGAACTCAAGTGCTGGCCCCACAGGAAGTTCCTCTTTTAGAAGTAAGCAAAGGACAACAAATTAGTTCTAGTGAAGAGTTTAAGTGGTGGGAACAGCAAATAATCCAACACAGAACTGGAAGAAAAAACAAAGTACCCATAGACCAGAGACAAAGTTTGGTATTAACTAATAAAGGTCTTACTTGGCCAAAGAACACCTATAACACCTAGAAGGACCGGAAGCCCCCTGGGCCCCCAAGCCAGGGAAGCAGGAGGTCTGGGTGCCTCAGCCATGCCTCCCAGCACCCACAACCAGCCCAGCAATGACCACCACACCACTGCAGGAATTGTCCCAGGCTTCTGAGCTGGGGCGGTGGGGGGATGGGGGCGAAGGCCTTGGCCACGTCCCCACGACACCCGCATCCAGCCTAGCAGTGACCACCAAGCCACTGCAGGAAATATCCTGGGCTCCTGAGCCAGGGCGGTGGGGGGCCAAGGGCTTCAGCCACACCCCCCTTGACGCCTGCATTCGGCCCAGCAGTGACAGCCACCACTGGAAGCCCATCCCCCCGGTATTCCCTACAGGAATTTGAGGGATGCCACAGGCCTCAACTATGCCCACCCTCCTTCCTCCTCCCACCCCATTTCCTTACCTCTTCACCTCGCCCCCTCCCACCCAACTGCTCCACAACATCTTAAAATGTCAAAACACACGAAGCCGGGGACCAACCCCTCCTCCCGCAACCAGACAAGGAGCATGCCCCAAACACCATTTCCATGTGGGTGGCCCACCACAGCCACCACAATAGCCATGGCTGCTGCAAAAGTGGCTAATGCCACAACCACTGTGCAGATGGCCTGCCAGCCACTGGAGTGCATTGACACAAGGAGAGTCCCCAGCAGAGACCAAAGAAAAGAAGAGAATGTCTCTCTCCACAAAGCCCATTCCAGAGTGACAGAAGAAGCATCTGCTCTACAATAATAGTGGGGACCTGAACACACCTCTCTCAGCACTGGACAGATCATCTCGGCAACAAATCAACAGAGTAACCGTTACTCTTTCAGAAGGAGAGAAGAAATCTAGGGTGATTAGAAGAGAGGGGGGAGGGAGAGGGGGATGGGGAGAGATTGGACAGGGGCATAAAGAAGATACTATTTGTAATAATATATATGTTAATAATATTGAATTGATCAACATACATCAATGTTGAACCCCCAAAATATGTGTAATCAACTATGATTCAATTTAAAAAAACGAGTACAGAGGCTGCAGGAAAAACCACTCCTGCCAACACCCTGATCTTGTACTTCCAGCCTGTGGAACTGTGAGGTAATAAATTTCTGTTTTTTAAGCCACCCAGTCTATGGTATTTTGTTATGGCAGACCTAGCAAATTAATACATACATATCATCATTTTTTTCTGTACCACTCAAAAGTTGCAGGCATGATGTCCCTTTATCTCTAAAAGGGCGTGATGTCCCTTTATCTCTAAAACTACATTCTTTTACATTACCACAGTATGATTAGCTAGACCAGGAAATTAACATTGATACAATGCTATTAGCTAATTACAGACTATACTCATATTTTGCCAATTGTCCTATAATGTCATTTATAGCAAAAGAGATTTAAAAAAAAGAAGAAGAAGAAAGAAAGAGAAGGAAGAAAAGAAAGAAAAAAAAAAACCTTTTGATCCGGAATGACACATTGCATTTATTTTTATTTACTCATTTTTTCTATTTTGCAGCTGGTGCATAAGGGGATCCAAACCCTTCACCTTGGTGTTATCTGCACCATGCTCCAATCGAGTGAGCAACCCACCCATGGGAGGAAGAGATTACAAAGAGCATGAGAAAACTTCTGTGGGTGTCAGACCTGTTTATTATCTTGATTGTGGAGATGGTCTCACAGGTATATACATATGTTGAACTTATCAAATTATACTTTTCATATGTGCAGTTTATTGTGTATCAATTATACCTTAATAAAGCTGTTTCATTAGCTATTATTAGAATGATTATTAACAGATGTTTGGTCATTAATGTGCTTTGTGCTTGCATGCTGGAGAGGAATAAGTCCATGAGATATGAATTGTCTTGGTTAAATAGGCCCACATACTGCTGGGGAAATAGATGCACAAATAACATGAAGATGTTCTGAGGGCTGAAATAGTATTCCCACGTGCTGTGATAGCCCAGAGGAGAGGTCAATTCATTCTGCTTACCCAGGTTGTGTTGGAGCAAAAATGCTATTTTGCCTGCGTGTGGTCCCTATTCCTCCTATGTGTCTAGGAAACATTCAGGTCCACTTACAGTAGAGGCCTAGAGGCCAGGCTTTGAAGTCAGAGAGTCTGAAGGTGTAGCCTTGAGGGATGAGCAGCAGTGGTTATGGGGAGCAGAGAGGGGCTGCAACCAAACACCACGTAGAAGAACAGATGAGCTCAGTGGGGGGCAGAGCAGATAGAGCGGAAAGACTAGTTGGGATTGGGGTTTCAAAGGGTTTTGAGCGCTTTTTTTCCTTTTTGTCTTTTTTTTTCGTGTCCGGCAATGGATCGCAACCCTCAGTGTCGCGCCCGTACTGGACCAGNCCACAGAAACCTTTTATATATTTGAACAAAGTTACAGCCCTAAATTATCCCTCAGCTTTCTCCTTTCCAGGCTTAATGACTCCTTTAACCTTTACCGCTGAGCCCCACTCTCTGTTCTTCAGCCCTTTCATTTTTCTTCTCTGTAGTTACTTCAGATTTCTCTATCATTCCCCATCTCCTTGCTTTTTTATTTTTTATTTCTATTTATTTATTTATTTATTTTTGCCCTTCCAACAAAATAGGATGGGGGAGACAAGTATGAACAGGAATAATTCTCCCTTCATCCCCCTCATGTCTGCCTTAAATAAAATGATGCCATTTGGTGTTCTGGATAAGAGATAGGTATGTCAATGGAATACTTCTCAGCAATAAAAAGAAATGAACTGTTGATATACCCAACAACATGGATGAATCTCAAAACAATTTTGCTGGATGAAAAAAGACACAAAAAGAGTACCTACTCTTTGCTTCCATTTATATAAAGTTCTAGAAAATTCAAACTAATCTATAGTGACAGAAAGTAGTTTAGTGGTTGCCTGGGGGCCTGGGGCGTGGGGTAGAGACAGGAAGGGGTGGGAGGAAGAGATTACAAAGAGCATGAGAAAACTTCTGTGGGTGTCAGACCTGTTTATTATCTTGATTGTGGAGATGGTCTCACAGGTATATACATATGTTGAACTTATCAAATTATACTTTTCATATGTGCAGTTTATTGTGTATCAATTATACCTTAATAAAGCTGTTTCATTAGCTATTATTAGAATGATTATTAACAGATGTTTGGTCATTAATGTGCTTTGTGCTTGCATGCTGGAGAGGAATAAGTCCATGAGATATGAATTGTCTTGGTTAAATAGGCCCACATACTGCTGGGGAAATAGATGCACAAATAACATGAAGATGTTCTGAGGGCTGAAATAGTATTCCCACGTGCTGTGATAGCCCAGAGGAGAGGTCAATTCATTCTGCTTACCCAGGTTGTGTTGGAGCAAAAATGCTATTTTGCCTGCGTGTGGTCCCTATTCCTCCTATGTGTCTAGGAAACATTCAGGTCCACTTACAGTAGAGGCCTAGAGGCCAGGCTTTGAAGTCAGAGAGTCTGAAGGTGTAGCCTTGAGGGATGAGCAGCAGTGGTTATGGGGAGCAGAGAGGGGCTGCAACCAAACACCACGTAGAAGAACAGATGAGCTCAGTGGGGGGCAGAGCAGATAGAGCGGAAAGACTAGTTGGGATTNCCCTCGGCGGGAGCGCCACCGCGCTCCAAAGCGGCGCACTGTAGCAGTGCACCACCAGGCCAGCCCTTGAGCGCTTTTACCATACAGAATTTGCATTAAAAGTTGGGGCATAAAATATTTTTGTTAAGCAAATTACATTTCAATATATTGCTATGGGAGCATAGAAGCAAGTCCTTTTGACAAGCATATTAAAAATGTATATAATAATGTTCACACATGGTTTCACTCTTGAGAGTTCACATTTTGGGAAAAGATTATTTCCAAAATTTTGCAGTGGGTTGAGAAGGTTAGGTTCCTTTGGAAAGGGCATGTTTCCTTTCTTTCTTTACAGTCCCTGTTGCCAGGTCCAAGTACAATAACTGCAAGGCACCTCCTCACCACCACTTACTGGGGACAGGTTCTGCAAATCATGATGCCTGGTCATGCTTGGATCTATGCAACCTTTCATATCCATTGTTGGAGGGCTCTTAGCACCATATTCCTTTTTTTTGTCAAGCCCTGCACCTTGGTGCTATCTGCACCTCACTCTAATCAACTGAGCTAACAAGCTAGCCCACATTCTTTTTCTTAGTCTCTTCTCTTGTTCACTGTAAAAGGGTACTTCAAAAAGTTTGTGAAAAAATGGAATTGAAAGATAATACGAATCTTTCCATGAACCTTTTGAAGTACCCTAACACGTCTGCTTTCCCAGCTAAGAAAAGTCTTATTTTAAAAAATTTTTGGAAATAAACTCAGATATACAGAAAGTTTGCAGGAAAATTCCAAAGAATACTTGTATACTCTTCACCTGGGTTTCCCAGTTGTTGGTATTTTTTGCCATTTGTTTATTGGTTTCT
>NW_007728083.1:325799-337152 GCF_000696425.1 Galeopterus variegatus | reverse complement strand
TTGGGTTGAATATGTTTGGAGATCATTGAGCTTCCTGGATCTGAAGATCTGTGGTTTTTCCTATACCTGGGAAGTTTTCCAGCAGTATTTTGTTGAATATATTTTCAATGAAATCTCCTTTTTCCTCCCCTTCTGGAATACCCATGACTCGGATATTTGGGCGCTTTAAGTTGTCTGATATCTCTCTCAGATTTTCTTCAACGCCTTTGATTCTTTTTTCCTTTTTTTTTTTTTTTTTTTTGTCTGCTTGTGTTATTTCTAACAGCCCATCTTCTCATTCAGAGGTTATCTCTTCAACTTCAACAAGCCTGCTGGTTAAACTCTCCATTGTGTTTTTTATTTTGCTGAATAGCTTCTTCCGTTTGGCAAGTTCTGCTACATTTTTTTTCAGGGCATTGATTTCCTTGTACATTTCCTCTTTCAGTTCCTGTATACTTTTCCCCATTTCATCATGATGTCTAGCTGATTTTTCTTGTATCTCATTCAGTTTCCTTAGAGTTATCACTCGAAATTCCTTTTCAGTCATTTCAAGGGCTTCTTGTTCTATAGGATCTAGAGCTTGAGATTTATTATCTTTGGGTGGTGTACTTTCTTGATTTGTCATGTTTCTGGTGTCTTTCCTTTGATGTTTATTCATTGTGGCAGGGGGTTTCACAGCCCACGGGTTTGACACTATTGCCTGAGTAAGATGTTGTTGTGGTTGCCAATTTGGTATGGCTACCTCAGTGATTACTCGGTTGTACACTAGTGTCAGGCAAGTCCAAAATTGACTACCGGGAAGATGGCGGGGCGTTTGTGCCACTCCCTCAGGATAGTCTTAGCTCCCGCATTGCGCTCCCGTGGCAGCCTCCGCAGCCAGAGTCACCCCTGCTGTCTCTCCCCGCCCCTGGTGCTCCTGGCTCCTTTTTGCGCCACAGCCTGCTCAGTCTCTCTTCGGCTTGCGGTTCCAGCAGCTCCTGGGTCCGGTAAGATGATAGCCCCCTCCCCGGCAGATACCACTGTCACTGGACCCCGAGTCCCTGTGGCGGGGCTGCGCAGCCTGGCCTGGCACTGAGGGCCGCAGGTGCAGTGGCCGGGTGCCGAGTGGTGGCCGCTCCAGGTGGCTTCTTCCCGGGGAGGATTTTGTAAATTTCACAAAATGGCACACACTCCAAACCTCAGTGCATGTATTATGAGAGTCCCCTTCAAGGTCTCAGCAATCCTTCTGAGCAATCCACCTGGGTAGTAACAGCTACCCCCGGCGCAAGCAAGGACACCAGAGATTCTGACTCACCATCAGGCTTTCTGAGTTCCTCTTCTTGCTGGTGGCCTCTGGGATCCTGCCAGTGTGGGGCGTGGGCGGTTCACTCCCTTCCCGCATGCCTTGTTTCCCGAACATATGATTTAACAACAATGCTAATATTTTTTATCACTCACTACGTTCAAGCACTGTGCTACAACTCTATATGCTTTCTCTCTTTCACCTCACCTTCCTTTACTTTTTCTCATAGTACAATCTCTGCTCATATATATTAATTTGTGTTTTTGCTTCTCTCACCCTAGAATTTCAGCTCTACTAGAGCGAAGATTTTGTCTGTCTTATTCACTGCTATCCTCAGCACATGGAACTAAATGTTTGTTGACTGACTGAATAAATGAATGAAAACCATTTTACACAGGAGGAAATCAAGGGTCAGAGAGATTGAGCAGACTCACCCCAACTCATGTTAGCACATGGTGGAGCTGAGTTTCGAAGCCAATCTAATTCCAGGGTTTGCCTGTGCTCTTAACAGTTTAGCCTCCCATGATCTGTCTTTCATTTCTGTAATTATGCTATTTTACAGATGTTTATATAACTAGAATCATACAATATGTCTCCTTTAGAGATTGGCTGTTTTTCACTCAGCATAACTTCCTGATGTTCGTCTAAGTTGTTCATTCCTTTTTACTGCTGAATAGTATTCCATGGTGTGGATGTACCACCATTTATTTAACCTGTGGAAGCATACCTGGGTGGTTTCCAATTTAGAGTTCTTAGGAATAAAGATGTACTTTTGTGTACAGGTGTTTGCGTGGACATAAATTTTTGTTTCTCTGAGGTCAGTACTCAAGAGTACAATTGCTGGGTTGTATGGTAAGTGCATGTTTAGTTTTATAAATAATAGCCATATTCTATGCCACAGTGGCTGTACCATTTTACATTCCCACCAGTAATGCATGCACGATCCAGTTTCTCTGCATCCTTGTCAGCATCTGGTGTTGTCAGTATTTCTTACTTTAGCCATTCTGATAAGTACGCAGTGATATATCATTGTAGTTTTAACTTACATTTCCCTAATGACTAAGTGACGTTGAACATCTTTTCATATACTTATTTGCCATCTGTATATCCTTTTCAGTGAAATGTCTGTGTACGTCTTTTGTCCATTTTCTAATTAGATTGTTTGTTTTTTTACTGATGAGTTTGAAGAATTCTTTACATATGCTACATTCTAGCCCTTTGTTGAATATGTGGTTTGCAAATATTTTCTTCCAGTATATAGCTTGTCTTCTCATCCTCTTCACAAGGGCTTTCACAGAGCAAAGTTTTTAATTTTGATAAGGTCTAATTCATCAATTTTTCCTTTTACGAATAGGATTTTTGGTGTCAAGTCTAAAGATTCTTCACGTAGGATTTTCTTCTGTTTTTTCTATAGATTTATAGTTTATTCTTACAATTAAATCAGTGATAATTTTGAGTTAATTTTTGTGTATAGTGTGAAGTTTTGGTTGAGGTTCTTTATTTTTGCGTACAGATGTCCAGTTTCTCCAGCACCATTCTTTGAAAAGGCTATCCCTCCTTTAAATTGCTTTTTGCACCCTTGTCAAAAATCATTTGGCTATACTTGTGTGAGTCTATTTCTGGTTTCTTTATTCTGTTCCATTGATCTAAGAGTCTCTTATTCCACCAGTATCACACCATCCTGATTATTATAGCTATACAGTAAGCCTCGACATTGATTAGAGTGTACTTTATTCTTCTTTAACAAAATTGTCTTAGTCACTCTAGTTCCTTTGCCTTTCCATATAAATTTTAGAATAAATTTGTCTATGTCCACAAAAAACCTTGCTGAGTTTTTGATAGAAATTGCATTAAACCCATTGATCAATTTAGGCATTGATTTTTTTTTTTTTTGCAGCTGGCTGGTATGGGGATCTGAACCCTTAACCTTGGTGTTACCAGCACCATGCTCTCCCAAGTAAGCTAACTGGCCAGCCTGTTCTTTCATCAGTATTTTATAATTTTCAGCATACAGATCCTGTCCAGGTTTTATACATAAGTACAGTATATGTATTTTTAATGATGACAAATGGTATCATGTTTAATTTTGGTTTCTCTATGTTCATTGCTAGTATATAGAAATGTGATTGCTCTTCGTGCATTGATCTTGTATCCTTGGATCTTGCTGATCTCACTTATTAGTTCTAGGAGTGTTTTTGTAGATTCCTTGGGATTTTCTGCATAGACCATCTTGTTGTCTACAAATAGAGAAAGTTTTCTTTCTTTCTCTCTGATATGCATGAATGCTTGCCTTACTGCAGGGGCTAGGACTTCCAGTACTATGTTGAATAAGAATGATGAGAATGTATGTCCTTGTCTTGTTCCTAATCTTAGAGGAAAAGCATTTCGTTTTTCTCCATTAAGAACGATGCTTGCTGTAGGTTTTTTTTTGGGGGGGGTAGTGGTGAGGTGATCCTTTTTATGAGGTTTAGGAAATTCCTCTCGCTTCCTAGCGTACTGAGAATTTTTATCATGATTTGGTGTTAGATTTTGTCAAATATTTTTTCTGCATTGACTGCTATGATCATATGACTTTTCTTCTTTAGCCTGTTGATATGGTAAATTATATTGCTTGAGTTTGAAATGTCTAACCAACCTTACATACCTGGAATAAACCCCACTTGGTCATAGTGTACTATCCTTTTTACTATTGTTAGATTGGATTTGCTAAATTTTTGTTTAAAATTTTTGCATCTAAATTTAGGAGAGACACTGGTCTGTAGTTCTCTTCTTTTGTGTTTTCTTTGTCTGGTTTTGGTATCAGAATAATACTTGGGAAGTGTTCCCCCCCCTCTTATTTTGTGTAAAATTGGGGTTAATCCTTCCTTGAGTATTTCATAAAATTCTCCAGTGAAAAAAATCTGGGCCTAGAGATTTCTTTTCCAGGAGCTTTTTAATTACACAAATACAATTTCTTTTTAATGCTTATAGGATTATTCAAATTATCTGTTTCATCTGGGTAGCGTTTTGGTAGTTTGTGCGTTTTGAGGAATTGATCCATTTTTTCTAAGTTGTTGAATAAATGAGCACAAGGTTGTTTGTAGTATTCCCTTATTATTATTTCTTTAATGGCTGTAGTATCTGTAGTGATATCCTGTTTCATTTCTGATATTAGTAATTTATGTTTTGTCTCTTTTAATTTTTGTTAGTCTTGCTAGAAGTTTGCCAATTTTATTGATTTTTTTCTGAAGAAGCAGACTTTTGTTTCACTGATTTTCTCTATTGTTTTCCTGCCTTCAATCTCATTGATTTCTGTTCCTATCTTTATTATTTCCTCCTTTCTGCTTGGGTTGGGTTTATTTTGCTCTTTTTTTTTTTTTTAATTGGCTGGCTGGTATAGGAATCCAAATCCTTGACCTTGGGGTTGTCAGCACCATGCTCTCCCAAGTGAGCTGAATGGTCAGCTATTTTGCTCTTCTTTTTCTTGGTTCTTGAGGTAGGAATTTAGGTTATTGATTTGAGACCTTTCCTCTTTTCTAATGTAAGCATTCAGTGCCATAAATTTCCCTCTCTGCTTTAGCTGCATCCCACAAATTTTGATATACTGTACTTTCATTTTCATTCAGTTCAATATATTTTTAAAAAATTTCTTTTGAGACTTCCTTTTTGACCCATGGATTACTTAGAATTATGTTTCCAAGTGTTTAGAGATTTTCCTCTTATCTTTATGCTATTGATTTCCAGTTCAATTCCATTATAGCCAGAGAACATAGGCTGTATGATTTCACTTCTTTCAAATGTATTAAGGTTTGTTTTATGACCCAGGATATGGTCTGTCTCGGTCAATGCTCCATGAGCACTTGAAAAGAATGTGTGTTCTTTTGCTGGGTGAAGTGTTCTATAAATGTCAATTAGATCCTCTTGGTTAATGGTGTTGTTGAGTTCTTCTGTATCCTTCTGAATTTGTGTAGTTGTTCTATCATTTGCTGAGAGAGGGTGTTGAACTCTCCAACTCTAATTGTAGATCTATCTATTTTGCTGTTCAGCTCTCTCAGTTTTTGCTTCATGTATTTTGAAGCTGTTATTTGATGCATACACATTAAGGATTGCTATGTCTTCTTGGTGAATTGGTTATTTTTAACATTACATAATGTCCTATTTTGTCCTTAGTAATTTTCTTTGCTCTGATGTCTACTTTATCTGATATTAATAAAGCTGCTTTTGCTTTTTTAAAGATATTTTTTTTTTTGATGGTTGGCCAGTACAGGAATCTGAACCTGTGACATTGGTATTATAAGGCCATGCTCTAACCAACTGAGCTAACCAGCCAGTCCTGCTTTGTAAAAATTAATGGTTGTATGATGTATTTTTTTCCATCCTTGTACTTTCAACTTACCTGTGTTGCTATGTTTGAAGTAAGTTTCTTAATGACAATGTATAGTTGGGTCATGCTTTTTTTTTAGTACACTCTGCTTATCTTTTTCTTTCAGTTGGTATATTTAGTCTATTCATATTGAAGGTAAGTATTGGTATGTCAGGGATTAAGTCTGGCATGTTATTATTTGCTTTCTGTTTGTTCTCTCTGTTTTTCTTTCTTCTGTTTATTTTTGCTTGCCTTGCTGTGAGTTACTTGAATATATTTTATTTGGATTTATTTATAACAATTCTGAGTATGTTGCTTTGTACCATTTTCTTTTTTGTTCTGTACCATTCATATTATTTATTTTTAAGTTATCTCACTTTTCAAAATCTAAATAAATTTAATAAGATTTTATATCACTATCATAAAGAGAAGTCACCTAACAAAATAAACAAATACCTGTTAAAGTAAAAAAGATGTTTCCTTAAGTGATTTCTCTTAAATTTATAACTATAAATAAATGATTTAACAAAGGAATATTTGATTTAATCATCTCTATCCTCTACTCACCGATACAAACATCTTAGAATACTGCTGATCACCATCCTCCCATCTCACATGTTTTTATCATCTGGTGATTCAGTTCAGCTTTTTATTTATTTTTTTACTTTTCTTTTATTTTTTAATTTTTAAAAATTTATTTTATTTATTGAATCAAAATTGATTATACATATTTTGGGGGTTCAACATTGAGATATGTTGATCAAATCAATATTACTGAGGGCCGGCCAATGGCTCACTTGGGAGAGTGTGGTGCTGATAACACCAAGGCCACAGGTTTGGATCCCTGTATAGAGATGGCTGGTTAGCTCACTTGGGAGAGTGTGGTGCTGACAACACCAGGTCAAGGGTTAAGATCCCCTTGCCAGTCATCTTTCTAAAAACAAAAATCAATATTACTGGCATATATATTGTTACAAATTGTAATTATTCTTTATGCCCCTTGTCCAATCTCTCCCCATACCCCTCTCCCTCCCCCCTCCCTCCTCTAATCACCCTAGATTTCTTCTCTCCTTCTGAAAGAATAATGATTACTCTGTTGATTTGTTGCCTAGATGATCTGTCCAATGCTGAGAGGTGTGATCAGGTCCCCCAATATTATCATAGAGAAGATGCTTCTTCTGTCACTTTAAAATAGGCTTTGCGGAGAGAGACATCCTCTTCTTGTCTTTATCTCTGCTGGTGACTCTCCTTGTGTCAATGCACTCCAGTGGTTGGTGGACCATCTGCGTGGTGGTTGTGGTGTCTAGCTGCTTTTGTGGCAGCCATGGTTACTGTGGTGGCTATGGTGGGCCACCCACGTGGAGGTGATGTTTTTGGCATGCTCCTTGGAGCTGGCAGTGTGCCTGGTTGTGGGGTGTGTCTGGTCCCTGGCTCCATACCTTGGGTCCCCGGGTGGGCCACAAGGCACTGGCATGGTGTGCCTGTTTGTGGGAGGGGGGTCTGGTCCCCTTCTCCTTGCCTCGGGTCCCTGGGCAGGACCTGAGTTGCTGGTGCAGTGTGCCTGGATGTAGGAGTGTGGTCCAGTCACCTTCTCAATGCCTCAGGTCTCTGGGTGGGCCTTGAGGTGCTGGCATGGTGTGCCTTGTTGTGGGAGGGGGGGGTCTGGTCCCTGGCTCTAAGCCTCTGGTTCCCAGGCAGGCCCCAAGGCGCTGGTGGTATGCCTAGGCTGGAACTAATTTTTTTGTCCTTTGCTTCCTTCTAAAATGGGGGAACTTACTGTGGGAACCAGTACTTGAGCTGTGTGGTTTAGCTAAATTGCTGCTTTGCTGCTGTTTCCCTAGGGAACGCTTTTTGTGCAGCTCAGGGTTTAATGGTTGACCTTATAGGTGCTTCTGGCCCTCCAGAGACCCCATGGATGTGAGTTTTGTAGGAACACTGATCTGGGCCTTAGTTTTTTCATCAAACTGCACCCCATGCAATTCTGCATTCTTGACCAGTCTCTTCTGAGTGGTCCTGTGCTGATTGGGGGTCTGGTCAGCTGTCCTTGCTATGTCCCAGTGTTCTCCTGGTGGGCCCATCTCCCCCACTGCCCGTGCTCCAAACACTTTCCATGGGATGGGCCTTGCGCTGGTCCCTTGAGATGACTCACTGGCCTCTGAATGGCTCCTTTTTTTCAGTTGTTCTGGCTCCTTAATCCTGTGTGGGTCCATGGGAACCCTATTAGTGGTCTTGCTGTCCTGGGGGCTGCCAAGGCCCTCTTCTCCCCTGTTGCCTCCAAGTAACTCTATCTGAAGGGCACAGATGCGGCTTCTGCCAGCTCCTGCTCCATGCGCTCAGCAGCTCCAGCCTTAAAGCAGCCGCAGCCCAAAATGCTCAGAGCAGTTTTTTCTCTCTCTCCTCATGGTTTCTCCTGCCTTCATGAACTCCATAGGTCTCTCCTCCTCTTCCCCTGAGCTCCAGCAGCCCCAGCTTGGCTGATGTTACATTTTTATAGTTGTAAATTGGTTGATTTGTGGGAGAGAGTGATGCTGGGAACCCTCTATTCTGCCATCTTGACCAGAACTCTGTATCATTTTCTTAGTGGTTGGTTTAGGTATTATCATATGCATACATAATTTATCACAGCCTACTGGTGTTCCAGTTAGTTCAGATTGAGTAAACAGTATTGTTCTGTCTTCAAATTCACTGATTCTATCCTCTGTAATCTTCACTCTGTTATTGAATTCATTCAGTGTATTTTTTTGTTACAGTTACTTTTTTAAACATAATTTCCATGAGTTCTTTTCTTATAACTTCTATTTCTTTGCTGAGATTTTCAATTTTTCATTTATTTCAAATAATTTGTAATTGATTGTCAAGAAGCTTTAAAACCCTTACCAAATAATTCCAACATCTAATTCATCTTGGTATTGGTGCCAGTTAATTGTTTTTTCTCATTTAAATTGTGGTTTTCATTCTGTGCTCTCTCTGCTTCCACCATCTTGCAATGTGAACCCCCTGGGTCCCTCTCACCACCACCAGATGGACTTTGGACTTCCCAGCCTTAGAAACTGTAAGCAATAAATTTCATTTTTCTTTATATTTACCCAGTTCTGTGTATTTTGTTATAAGTGACACAAAATGGACTAATACAGAAAATTGGTACCAGAGAAGTGGGGTGTTGCTTATAACAAATACTTGAAAATATGGAAGTGGCTTTGGAACTGGGTGTTGAGGAGAGGTTGGGGGAATTTGGAGGAACAGGCTAGAAAATGCCTAGATGCTGGTGAAAGTTTAGAAGACAAGAAAACCAGGCAAAATTTTAGAGATTGGTTAAATGGTGGTGACCAGATGTCATAGACATCTGGATTGTAAGATGATTCTAAGGAAGTCGCAGATAGAAATAAGAAGTTTTTCAGAAACTTGGGCAAAGATCACCCTTGCTGTGAACTGGAAAGGAACTTGGCTGCATTGTGTCCACGTCCTAGGACTTTGTGGAAGTTGGAACTTAGGAGTTGTGAACTGGAGTATTTGGTGGAAGAAATTTCTAAGCAGCAAAGCATTAAGGAAATTGCATGGTTATTTGTAACAGCCTACTCTGAGTTATGGCGGCAAATGCATGACATAAAGCCAGAATTTAAAAGGGAAGCAGAGAGTAAAGATTTAGAAAATTTGCAGCCTGGCCATGTGGTAGAGAAGCAGAGAATATTTTCAGAAGGAAATTTCAATGGTACTAAGAAGATTAACACAAAAGAACAGGATTATCAAGAGAAGGGGAAAAAGGCCCTGAAGGCACTGCAGAAAGAAGCCTCTGGGGCCAACCCTTCCATTTCAGTCCCAAGGGCCTAAGGAGACAAATGGTCTTGGGGAACAGGCCTGAGGTATCCTCCACGGGCTCGATGAGTAGGCCCACCTCGGGAAGCTGCTTCCAGCACCAGCACCCCAGCTGCTTTGGCTGCTCCATCTGTGGCTAACTTAGCCCTGGGCATGGCTGGACCTACAGCTTTGGAAGATACAAATTGGAAATCTTGGTGGCATCCATGTGGTGTTAGGTCTGCAGGCTGGCAGAATGCCAGAGCTGTGAAGAATTGGGAGCCTCCACCCAGATTTCAAAGGATGTATGGAAAAGTCTGGGAAACCAGGAAGAGATCTGTCCCAGGGGCGGAGTCACTGCAGACAGCCTTCACTAGAGAGCAATGCTGAGTAGAAATGTGGGGTCTGAGTTGCAGCAGAGGAACCCCATCAGCGCCATGCCTAGTGGAGCCGTGAGAGCAGGACCACCATGGAGACCCCAGACCTGTGGAGCTACCAGAGTGGAACACCAGCCTGGGAGAGCTGAAGTGTGGCCTGCAACTAGGAAAGCCATAGGAGGCGGAGCTGCCCAAGGACTTGGGGACCCAGACCCCACACCAGTGTGCAGAGGATGCTGAACATGGAGTAAAGTTACAAGATTCACCAGCTTTGAGATTTAATGCCTGCCCTGCTGGGTTTCGGACTTGTTTGGGACCTGTTACCTCTTTCTTTTGTCCTATTTCTCCCTTTTGGAATGGGAATATGTACCCTATGTTAGTCCCACCATTGTATCTTGGAAGTAGATAACTTGTATTGATTTCACAGATGGGACTTTGAACTTTGGACTCTTGAATTGAAACAAGTTAAGACTTTGGGGATGAAATGAATGTATTTGTGTGTAAAAAGGACATTTTGGGTGGGCAGGGGTGGAATGTAGTGGATTGAATTGTGTCCCCCCAACTCCCCAAAGCTTGAACTGTGTTCCCCAAGTTTTATGTATTAGAAACTTAGCCCCCACTGTGACTGTGAAGAGGGTGGGAAATCCTATCATGGTAATTGAAAGGTGGAGCCTTGAAGAGGTGATTGGACTGTAGGACCGTGCAGTAGTGAATGGATTAATCATGGTGGTCATGAGAGTGGTTCTGAGGGCTTTAAAAGAAGAGGAGAGTCTGTCTTTCTAGCTCTCTCTGCTTCCACCATCTTGCAATGTGAGATCCCTGGGTCACTGTCACCACCACCAGATGGACTTTGGACTTCCCAGCCTCAGAAACAGTAAGCAATAAATTTCGTTTTTCTTTATAGAACAAACAAACAAACAAATTGTGGTTTTCCTGGCTCTTGTTATTATGAGTGATTTTCAACTAACATCCTGGATATTTGGGTTATGTTAGGAGACTCTTGATCCCATTTAAATAATTTATTTTAGTAGGCAGTCACCCTGTTTAGGTTTAGCATGTAGATTCTGGTCTACTTTTGTCGGCTGTAGTTCCAATGACAGTTTAGTTTTCCAAGCCCTTGCAATGATATTTTGGTCTGCTTCACTCTTCTGTTCTTCCTGGGGTTCCCACTCAATCCTTGCTGGTTCTGTCTTCAGGGGCAGAAGACCCTTCCTTCCCTGAGCTGCCCATTTTTGCTGGGTGATCTTCTGGGGTGGGGGGTTGCTGAAACCACTATACCTGGGTCTCCTTATGCTATTGGGTGGAAAGCAGGGAGATGTGGGGCTTTGCTGCTGCTACTGTTGAAGTTGCAGGTAAATTGGGTTGCATGCTGGTGCCCCAGTTCTGGAGTGGAGACTGGGACAGTCTAGGGCTTTGCTGCTCCAAGCAGATTGGACCACCCTCTGGAGCTTTGGTCATGCAGCAGGGCTTAGGTCTCTGTCGAGCTTCTCCTTTCCCAGTCTTTTGGCCGAAGAGAGCAGACATTTCGGTGTGTGTGTGTGTGTGTGTGTGTGTGTGTGTGTGTGTGTGTGTGTGTGTGTG
>NW_007728083.1:314371-324799 GCF_000696425.1 Galeopterus variegatus | reverse complement strand
GTGTGTGTGTGTGTGTGTGTGTGTGTGTGTGTGTGTGTGTGTGTGTGTGTGAGTGTTGGTTTTTGGTTGCATACCTCTTTGGCACCCAGTCTAGGGGTGTTTGGGAGATAAAAAGAAACAGAGGAAACTTACTATGTTGTTGTTCCTCAAGTCCTGAAGTTCCTAGCCAGCCCATCTTCTTTCCTGCTTTCAGAGTCCTTTTAACATTGCCTTTTGCATAGTTTCTAGGGTATATAATTGCATTTGAAGGAGAGGAGCAGGAAAAAGTGAGTCTATGTCATCTTGTTCTGGAACCAGAAGCCCCTAGTGTAGTTTTAAATTGTTTTTCTTTTAGTATGAGTGAGGCTGAACATCTTTTGATAAGTTTTAAATCCATTTTAATTTATTTTTCTGTTTCATTTTCTGCGAACTGTCTGTTGATATTATTTGCCCATTTTTATATTTGGCTGATCATCTTTGACTTGATTTGTAAGAGCTGTTTTCATATTCACTCTGAGTTGCAGATTTTTTTCTCCAGTTTATTGTTTACCTTTTGACTTTGACTTTATAATTTTTTTGCCATGTAGTTTTTTTGTTTTGTTTGTTTTGTTTTAGTTTTCTGTGGTTAATTATATTAATCTCTTCCATAGCTTCTGGGTTTTGTATCATTCTTGGAAAAGCCTCCCCATTTCAAGATTTTCTTTTTAAATTCCCTAACTTTTTCTTCTAGTACTTTTACAATTTCATTTCTATTTTTAAATCTTTGGTCCATCTGGAATTTATTTGGGTGTAAGATGTGAAGTAGTGTATCCAGTTGTCCCAAAGCATTTATTGAATAGTCCATCATTTCCTCACTGCTTTGAAATGCTACCTCTGGGGCTGGCCCGGTGGCGCACTGCTACAGTGCGCTGCTTGGGAGCGCAGCGGCGCTCCCGCCGAGGGTTCGGATCCCACATACAGACCGGCCGCTCACTGGCTGAGCGAGATGCGGGCGCAACATCGAGGGTTGCGATCCCGTTGCCGGTCCCGGTCCGGTACGGACGCGACACTGAGGGTTGCGATCCGTTGCTGGTCATGAAAAAAGACAAAAAAGGAAAAAAAAAAAAAAAAAAGAAATGCTACCTCTTTTTGCTTTTTCTCTAAATTTTGAATTGTGGTAAAAAACACTTTACATAGAATTTACCATCTTAACCATTTTTATGTGTACAGTTCAGTAATGTTAAGTATATTCATATTATTGTGCAACAGATTTCCAGAACTTTTTCATCTTGCAAAACTGAAACTCTATACCCATTGAACATTAAAATGAACATTTCTCCCCATCGAAATGTTACTTTTTTTTTTTTTTAACATAAACTAATTTCCTATCTTTGTTATTCTTACCTGGACCTTTGTAGCTGCTTTCTAGTGCCACCATAATTCCAATTTGTTATGCATGCTATTGCCTGATTAATTTTCCTCATGCAAGCTCTGACCACAACACTCCCGTATTCAAAAACTTCAGAGGCCTTCCCTGACACCACAATTGAGATTAAGCCCCCCATTATACTCTTCCATAGCACCCTGTACCTTTTCTTCCTATCATTAATCATGATTTATAATTTTAATTATCTGTATGATTATTTGACTATTGTCTGTCTCCTTGCTAACCTTGAAGTTTCATGAGGACAAGGACAATGTGCTCACAACACATTCTCAGTGCTTAGAATTGTGCCTGGCACATTAGTAGGTGCTCAGTTCATGTTTGTAGAATGGAGATTCCCTTGCCTGTGGAATAAAGTAGAAACAACTGAAGGGTCTAATTCCAACTTCTTTTCTCTCAGACCTCTGTCCTTCAAGGAAGTCAAGCTTCTGGACTTTCCACTCTTCCCTGAGAAAGCCATGGGCTTTTTTATTGTTCTGGTTTATACCATGCCCTGACTTTACCTTTTTTTTGTGCTCCAATTGCTCCCTCTGCCTAGAGGCCATGCCCTTCCCTCAGCTGCCCACCAGCATTATTGTCTTATGGAAACCTAACTCATCTTTCAAGGCTATGGCTGTCTCTGCCACTGAACTGTGAGTTCATTGAGGGCAGGGCCAGAGACTCTAATTTTTCCCTGAGGAGCAAGCACAGCTCCTGGGCTTTAGGAGTTGCTCTTGGTTACACCTCTCCATCTGTTCTGGGCTGGAAGCTGTTTGCAGGAAGGTGATGTTCCTTACCTGTGTGCACCTGGGAGCCTTATGTCCTAGCCCCAGGGCCTATCCCAGGGCGAGAATTGGAGTTGGCTTCAGGAATCTTCTGGTAACCTAATGAACGAATGTATCTGGTTGTGCTGGTAGAGACCTGAATATGAAATGGTAGGGCAGGGACAAAGACTTGCCTGCCTTTTCCCCACTGTGCCCTGTGGAGCTCCCGTGCTCCCTCTTCTTCCTTAGCAGTAAATAATTACTACCCTGCACCCTCCCTGTCCTCCCCTGAGCAGAGCCCTGGCTCTCCCTGGAGGATACTCCCTGCTTTTCTCTACCTCCTGGCCCTCTGGAGAAGAGGCTGCTCAGTAGGCCACATTTCTGATCACTGGCACCAGGAGGCAGAGTTGCCATGCCAGAGTTCCTGCTCTCCTGCCTCATTCAGAAGCACCTTCTCTAGGTGTGATGGTTAATTTTGTGTCAATTTGACTGGGCTAAGAGATGCCCAGATAGCTGGTAAAACATGATTTCTGGGTGTGTCCAGGAGGGTGTTTCTGGAAGAGATTAACATTTGAATCGGTAGACCAAGTAAAGTAGATTGCCCTCCCTAATATGGGTCAGCCTCATCCAATCTGTTGTGTGCCCAAATAGAAGGTAGAGGAAAGGTAAATTTATTTCTGTCTGAACTGGAACATTCATATTCTCCTGTCCTTGGAAGTTGGCACTCCTCCTGGTTCTTGGGGCTTCAGACTCAAACTGAGACTTACATCATCACTTCTTTTCCCTTCTCAGGTCTTCAGACTCAGACTGAATTATACCACCAGCTTTCCTCTTTCTCCAGCTTGAAGATGACAGATTGTGGGACTTCTCAGCCTCCATAATCTCAGCAAACCAATTCCTATTTTTTTTTTGTCTTTTTGTCTTTTTCCACGTCCGGCAACAGATCGCAACCCTCAGTGTTGCCCCCGTACCGGACCGGGGACCGGCAACGGGATCGCAACCCTCGGCGTTGCTCCCACGCCTCGCTCAGCCAGTGAGCGGGAACCGGTCTGTATGTGGGATCCAAACCCTCGGGCGGGAGCGCCACCGCACTCCCAAGCGGCGCACTTATCCAGTGCGCCACTGGGCCAGCCCCAACCAATTCCTATTTTATATACATACACGAGTAGGTATGTCTGCTATTGGTTTCAGGGGTGCCAATGGTAATAACAGACTTCCCATTTCTAATGCACATTGTCGTTTACAAATCATTATCAAATGTTATCTGAATGTCAACAACCCTATGAAGTAGGAATAATAAGCTTTATATCCCATTCTCCATTTTATAGATGAAAAACCGGGGCTCAGAAGTTAAGCAACATACCCGAGATCATACAGCACATGGAAGAATTGGGAATCCAATCCCAGGTTTGCTACTTCTAGTCCTTTTTTTTTTTTTTTTTTTTTTGGTGAACCCTGACTAATACTCTAGGGATGCCCAGGCCATTTCCTATTACCACCTGCCTCCCAGCTGCACCCCGTCACCTCCACAATTCCAAGGTAGCCCCTCCCCCTCATAGAGGCACTGGCCCTTGGCTCGGTCCTCTTCCCACCCCAAGAGATGCTGCCATACTGGGGGCTCCAGTGTTCACAGAGATCAGGGGTAGCAAGCTGGGGACCAGGTGCTGAATCCAGCCTACTGACCTGTTTTTTTGGCCAGAATCATGTTTTTTGAAGGCCCCAATAGGGGAGGGACCCTGGGACCCTCCAGCCTTTTAGGGTCTTGGCTCCTTCCACACCCTGACATTCTGCTTCAGACCCCACCCTGTGCCCACACCCTGCCCTTGTATCACTATGAACTGTGCAGATTCTAAGACCCATCTGCTGACCACAGCTTCCCTCCTTCCCCTTCACTTCCCACCTCCCCCAGTCCTGTTCTGTTCTTCTCACAGACTCCAGGCCCTCAAGCCCACCCTACCTTTCTCAGGCTTCCTTTCTTCCCTCTCTGTTTTCTACCTGTGCCTCACCGGCCCCCTCAAAACCCAATATCTCCCTGTTCACAGCCTTAGATGAATCTAATGATCCACCTCCAGTGGGATTATCCTAAAAATCAAAATTGGTTAATTATTTGCTTTCCTACAGACCCCAAGAGATTCTCCACAAGCCACAGGACTTGTGGCACTCAGGATAAAGGCATCCTCTCTGTGAACTCTACCCCCTGCCAGCTTTCTCAGCCTCACCTCCTCCCACCCTCTCCAGCAGGCCTAGGAACCTGTGTGCTGAACTTCTGGGTTTTAGCCACTGCTGCCCCTTTCATGAACCTGCGCCTGTGTAACAGCTGTTCCCCTCACTCATTCTTCCTTTGGCTGACTCAAGTCTTATTTTAAAATCCAATTCTTTCTCTGGGCAGGTATATTATGTAAAGGAACAGAGCAAGGCCAGCAAAGATGCACCGCAAACAGATAAACGGTTGCTATCTCTGTGGAGGACCAGAGGCCATCAGGATTGACGGAGAGAGTTGGTCAAAAGGTACTTTAGCCTTATCTGTAAAGTTTCTACTTTTTACAAGGAGATTGTATCACACATTTATTACTTGAGATATAAAAACAAACAAATGAGCCAGTTCAATACCAGAAAGCCTTCCCCAGACTTCCCAGGCAGATGGAGCTGTTTCCTTTTCTGGGATCAAATAGCACCTTCCCCTGTGTCCTAGGAAATACTGTTTTATTATAATTTGTTTGTGCCTGTCTTTCTCCCTCTGAGATGAGGAACTCCCTCAAAGGTATAAACTTGGTCTAGTTCATGCTCCCAGTCTGAACTCCTGGCCTGGAGCAGGTGCTCAGAGAGTGCTGAAACCAGTGAGGTGCCTTGCTAGTGGGCTCTTTGGAAAGAGCTTGCTATGGGCAGGCCTGATGCTACTGCTGGGCGGCTTTTTTGGAGTGTTCAAGGAAGTATTTCTCTGGGAGTCTGATATATGAGCAGGAGTCTCCAGGCCCCTGGGTTGTGTCAACATGAGGACAGGGATACATTGGGGCCCCACTAGGCCAGGATCCAGTGCAGTGCCACCATATTGTCACTTGGCATGCTTCTGGAGCCACTGCCTTCTCAGAAGTTAATCAAAGGACAAGGGATATATTCCTGAATGTTGAACTTGTCAAGCCCAGTCCTGATCTGTATCTCTAAGATGGAGAGGCCAGTTCAAACAAACAGGGTGGGCCAGGGAGGTAGGAGTTAGGACATTCAGATCAGCCCAGAGCGTCCCAGGCTTGGAGGAAGGGGTTGAACAGCTGTCTGAGGGGCTTGAAGAAGCCACCTGGAATCCCAGTTTAATGGTGGCAGTCTGTAGCTTTTGCAATTTTCCAGAGAAATCTGAGCTCCCGGGTCATAGAATCCTTCTTAGGCCTATCTATTGCACATAGACAAAAAGGCAAAGGAATGGCCTTAATGGGCCAACTGGACTGGGCCTAGAGAGTGGGTGGGGGTGGCTTTTAGAGTTGGTGAAGTGTGTGCCACGTGGACAGGGATGTGCCTCTGCGGTTGGATGTGCAAACGGCAAGGAGGCTGCAGAAGGGTCTGGATCAGTCTCTTCCAAGAATGCCCCTACCCAGCCCCTGTATTTGACCCTAAGAAGACGGTGTTCCTGGGGTCTTAGGGCAATGAGGCTAGATATTTAGACTCCTGAGGAGATAAGGCAGTGGCAGGGGCAGCAGGAATTTGGCAGACAGCCCCCTCCGGTCCTCCCTACTCCTCCCATCCTACTCAGCTCCCACCCAGCTAGCCACCTGCAGCCCCACCATGGGCCTCAGAATTGCTGAAAGGACATCGGACCACACTACACACCTTTCTTTAGACCTCAATGAAGAACACCCCAGTCAGCCCAGCTCTTTGTAAGTACCTTTTATTTTTATTTACAACAGAATTGGTGGCTTTATTCCTCCATCTTTAGGGACAGTTGGCATCAGCAGCCAGATGGAAAGTCTGCAGTGAAGTCAAACTCATTCTGCCCCAGCCACAGCTCTGGAAGCTCATTGGCTCGGTCCAGTCCCAGTTCCACCACCAGCGACATCAGCACCTCCTCATCCACCGGGTCCGAATCAATGATAGAAGGGCTCTGGGCACCAGTAGAAGGAGAGAGTGGCCCTGCCCCTTCCTCCTGAGCCCCAAGGCCCCAATTTTGCAGGGGACCTGCCTCCCCGGGTTGGCCTGGAGTGGTGGTGGCCATCCCATGATACTGGCTATTAAGTTTCTGCAGCTGCATACTGGCCAACAGGTGAGGGGCTGGGTGCAGGTTGAAGGGTGGGGGTTTAGTGGGAGGGCTGGCGGTAGGAGAGCCTATTAGAGATGGAGATTCTGAGGAACTAGTGGGAGCCCCACTGGCCTTGGTTCCATTTGAGGCTACACCAGGGTAGTGCAGAATGGCCACTGCTTTGCGGTCTTTCACCCCAAGGTTAGAGTAGGCGAGAGAGCTCATCTCTTGGCTGTCATCCTGGAAGAGAAAGGCACACCATAGTACCCCTGCTCCTGGCTTGTCCTTCACCATTCATCAGATCCAGAAGGCTCCCACATGCACTTCATTTGGGCTAGAGATGGGGAGGCAGCAAGAGGACCCCCTGGAAAATTAGGATCCCAGCTGAAGTATCCTTTTGCTACCATGTCTCCAAGCACTGAGTTCAGACCCCAGCTCTAGTGCTTGGGCACCCGCCATCCTCGGTGGGTTCACTACTTTTCTCCCCCCATCTCACCATTCTAAATAGGGCATCTCCTTGTCCCTCTTCTCAGCCTCATTTTAATTTCTTCAACAGAGTGGTCTTGTTCACATTCTACTTCTCTGCTCCCTTACCTGCCATTTTTCAACACCCTTAGTGGGTTCAATTTGATGACTTTTAGGCCCAAGCTATTCTCATTATGCCCAGAGAAAGCCCTGCTGTCTCCTCTCCGCTCAAGGACACCAGATACCACATGTAGGAGGGCCTAGCACACGACCCCAGAAAAGTTCGTCTTTCCATGTAAAATGGCAAAAATTACCTCCTTCACAGGTGAGGTGCCACCCTTGACATCAAGTGCAGGCCTCGACATAGTTGGCATTTCAAAGCCTTGGCAGAAGTTGGATAAATTGGTGGGAGGTGACGCTGTCAGCTGGAGCTGTTGAGCTGTATGTGAGGGAGAAGAAGTGATAAGGGCAAAAGGCTTCACTGGCCAAGAAAGCGCTAGCAAAGCCTGAAGCAGGGCAACTCCACACAGCTACAAGGCAAGGATGGTGACAGGGTTAAACCCAAGACTAGAGCCCACCTGAGCAGAGGCAGGAGACCAAGCTGGACCTTTTGCCCGAGGCAGGAAAGGTAACCAATTCAACCAGGTGCTGCCCAGGTCACCAGCTACCCGCACCACCAAGAGGGGACACACATGACTGATTTTTCATGCAAGTGATTTCAGAGTCCCAAGCTGGGGGTGGGGGGTGGTGCTGTTTCTGGTTCTGAGGGTAGGAATGTCCCTGAGTAAGTAGTGTACTGTCTTAATGGGCCATTAGCATCTGGGCTGGAGGGCTGGGACTTGCACTGGAGAATGTGGGAAGAAGTCGGTCAAGGAAGACCTAGAAAGCTGGAGGCTATAGCACAGGGAAGGAAGAAGTCCCAGAGGCAAATGTTATGGGGCTCCAAAGCTCCGCCTCAGGTATGCCGGTGAGAGGCTGAGCTAATCAGGGTGGTCTGGGGGCTCTGAGGGGGCTTGAGCCAGAGAGCAGCTAGGAATGTTTCAATTTCCTCCATGTCTCAGGCCCCCTCCAAGACAGCACCAGCACTGAGCTTTCCTAGGACACTTGCCCCAGAACCCTGAGCTCAGCCACACCCATCTGTAGTGACAGATAGGAGGAATTTTGGGCCCAGAGATTTAATGGCGTTCCAGTCAGGTAGCAGTGGTTCTGGGAGCAGGATCTAGCACTCCTATGTCCACCTTCCTCACCTGACTACTGGCCAACTCATCATAGTTGGAATGACTCAAACGGCTACTGAATACATGATTCCCTGCTCACTCAAGTGCCAAAGGATAAGGGGATGAGGGCAAAAGAATACCCCCAAACCAGAAAAAAGAAAAAAAACAGAAAAAGAAAAAAAAAACCCTCTGAAAACTCTCAAGTCATTTTCCTAGAAGCTTTTTTTGTTTGTTTTCTTTTTTGTTTTTTAAAAAAGCCCCATATATTCTAGCATGATCAATTAGAGACATAGAATGTTATATTTATAAATACCTTTTGGTCCAAAGAATTTTGAGGACCTTAAAAAGTGTCTCTAATCTTTTCGACGAGGTAGAATTCTCCACGACACTACCCTCAACTGCACCCCCCATCATTAAGAATCTGCTTAGACACATCTAGAAGGTGGCAACTTAATACCTCTCTGTATCATCTTTGCACTGCTTACAGGGGAGAAGGGGACGAGAAAAATAGAGAAAAAAAGAAAGGGGAATATGCTAAATATCCTGATTTGATCATCACACATTGTATACATATACTGAAATATAACTCTGTACAGTAGATATGTACAATCAATACGTGCCTATAGATATGTACAATCAATACGTGCCAATTAGAAATAAAATAATTTAAAAAAGAACGGGGAAAAGATAAAAAGACAACATGAGAGAAAAAAATCAGTTGCTGGGTCCCACATCACTGCTTGATTGGAGCCCTGTTTCCTTCTCGGAGACAACCCTAGAATATTTCAAGCAAGTAATCACAAGACGAGTCTAATGTATATCGTTTTCAAGAGTCCTAGCATCTTCAGTATCAGGCAATTTTTATGTCCTAAGAAAAACATCTGCGGAGCCCTGACCATCTTTTCCCGATCCTATCCAGCCTTCCCTCTCCTTTATGCCGCCTGGTACCGGAATTCACAAAAGAAAAAAACAGCAGCAGCAACAACAATGACAAAAGGAAACAGAAAAAAAAAAAAGAGAGAGAGAGAGAGAGAGAGAGAGAGAGAGAGAGAGAGAAAAGAAAGAAATAGGAAAAAAGGAGAGAACGAGAAAAAAGTATCTCTTTTGATATCAGTTCGTGGGGAAGACCATTTTACCATGTCTCCCCCTTCAGGCTGGGAGCTCTCCTAGGCAGGACCCTGTCTCCACTCAGATCTGTCTCCTCCCATCAGCGCCCCACAACCCGCCTTGACCCCCGGCCTGGGTCTGTGCTCCGTAGGCACTCAGTAAGTGTTTGTTGAATCCGTCTGAAAAGGCATTCTCATTTCGATCAGTACCCCTGTCCCTGCTTCCCCAATTTTCTGTACCCAACTCCACCCCCAGCCCATTCGATGGCGAAACTTGGCAGCGCGGAAATGTCCCAGCCCGCTCTCCAAGCCGAGAGCTGACCACTGCAAAACGGCTCGAAAGGCGGCTGGGAAACCAGAGCAACAAGTGCCTCCTCGCGGGCTGGTGCCTCGCGGCCCCCTGGCCACCAGTTCCCAGTCCCGCCGCCCGCCCTTTGCTTCAGACCTTCCCTTGGGCGGGCAGCCCCCTCCCGCCTAGATGAGGATGGGGAGGGGAGAGGAAAAAGAGAAAAGGGAGACGCAGGTAGGGGGGCCTCCTCTTTAACCTGTTGGGGGACTAAAAGTTAAAATGGCACCAACCGGATGGCTCCATCTCGATTGCTATTTTCTCACTCAGAAGGAGAAATTTAAAAATCCAAACAGCGCTGCGGCTTGGCTTAGATGCGCTCTAACCAGACCAGTCAGTTTCGCCACCTGAAAACTAAAGGCCCGTTGTTTGCGGACAGCTCGGCTGCCCTCCTTGCCACATCCCAGACGGAGCCGCTAGACCTGGGGGCAGCTGGGAGCATCCCTGTACGGTGGGGGCGAGCACCCAGGCCACCAGGGCCCCGAGCGTCCGTTCCCGCAAGTGCTGCATCAGGAACTAATCGTAGAGACGGGATGGACAGGCCGGGAGAGGCGCGGGCTCTCGGCCTTGGCGGCGAGTTTGGGGACCCGCGGTGTTTCCGCGCGCGGGGGCGCACTCCGGCGCCAGCAGTGGCCACTCCCGCGCCTCACCAACACTTACTGAGCGCCCGTTGAGCAGTCTACGCGGCCGCAGGCTGAGCCTACCCCCTAGCCAAGCCGCATGCGGTCACTACAACCCCGTTACAAGAGAGAGAGATGCTCGGAGAGGTGCGGTAACTTGCCCAAGGTCACAGCGCTAGAAAGTGGTATAGCCGGTATTCACAGCCACGTCTGCCTGACTCCAAGTCCGGCGCTCCGTGAGGAGGGACTCAGCCCGCTGCCCGACAGCCCTCGCTTATAGGAAGAGGGGTGTGTGCGTTGTGGG
>NW_007728083.1:285209-314337 GCF_000696425.1 Galeopterus variegatus | reverse complement strand
CCGGGCTGGCCTCGGCTAGGAATCCCAGGAAGGACAGACCCTCTTTTTTTTTCTCCCCCAATTTCCACGTCTTTATAAACCAGCTTAGGGCATTATTAGCACATGTCCTGGCTCGTGGGCGAGTTGGTGGCAAAATCTGAACTGGATACTCACGGAGGGCTCGAGCCGGTGCTGTGCCTTACTCTGCCCTCTTCCTCCTCGCCGGTAACGGCCCCTCGCCGGCGGGCTGCGGGAGGGCAGCCGGGCAGAGCGAGCCTCCTCTCGGCAGCTCAGCGGTGCCCCTTCTGCAGCTGTGCCGCCGGGAACATTTTTATAGCGGCGGCTGGAGTGTGTGGCCCTTTAAAGGCGCTCGAGCTGGTGCAGTCACCGCGGATCGTGTGAAAGCGAAGGGCCGGCTGGGGAACGGAGTCCGTGCGGTACCGCTGGTCCGGCAGCCCTCGGGACTGGCCACGGCTCCCGGGGTGCCGCCGGCGGGTCCGGGACATGAGCACCCCTCTCGCGGAGCCCGGCCGGTGCCTGCGCTTCTAAAGCTGACAGGGGCCGGGGCCCGGGACGCGGGATCTCCCCATCGCCCTGCATGGACTTGCCCAATAAATTCCACTTAGTAATTTCAGTGAGGTGAGGGAGCTGTTAGTGTGTGTTTTCTGACCTAAATCTAGAGGGTGGCCAGAGCGGGCTTCAGGGGGTTGGGGGGAGAGCTGTGGGCTTAGGGAATGACCCGGACGAGGGGACTCACCGGACAGGGCTTGCGGGACATGGACTTAGTTTTCTGCGGGGCGTTCTCAGAGCCTGCCTGCCCTCTTTGGGCTGCACCATCTCCCTCGGTAAATGGCCGAGACTAGGGGTACCTTTCCCCTTAAAGTCACCGGATTCTGGGCAGAGCCGCATGGAGGGCCTATATGGCAGCGGTGGCTTCCCTCGAAGGCCTGAGCTGGGGTTGGGTTCGAGGGTTTCTGTCCAGGGCAGAAGGAGGCTGGCAGGATGCGACGCGGAGAAATGCTACTCTACCGGGCCGTGGGGCCAGGTGCAGCTCACGAGGCTCGTCGAAAAGCCAATAACAGGTAGCGGGGTACGAAGAGCTTGCCTCAGGGTTCGCACAGGTTCCCTCCTGCCTTCCTACTATGCCAGGTTATTTTGTTATGATTATATAATCATTCCCATCTAGCAAGAATAACATTTTACATTTGGAGCACATCTTTCTTGGGTTGGGAAGTTATCTTAAAAATCCTTTACCGGAAAATGGTCTGGGTCTTCTGCTTCCTCCCAATTCGTGTTCCCTGAGGTCAACAAACTCTCAGCTCACCTCTTACAGGAAGGCCACCAGGATTACCCCTCTATCAAACTCCCCTTTTTTGCCCTTTCAGCAACAACTACTCAATTTACACTGTTTATAAAACATGCTCTTTTTAAAAAAGTTCTGATGTTAAGAAAGTGGGGGGAGGGGATATGTGTCATGAAGTCATTTTCACTATGTATGTGTTCTGTCTTCTTAATTGAATTTGAAGACCTGAAGGTCTTTCTCTTTTCTTTTCTCTTTTTAGTATCCCCAAGTGCCCGGCATTTGCTCTTCTAACAAAGTTCTGTTTGTTGAGGGACTGACCGGCTTACTGAGACATAAAGATGGAGAGCGAACTGAGGGACGGATCAAGACCTTTCCTTGGCATCTGGAGGAAGCTGGGGCAAGTGCCCTGGACACCAGGTAAACCCAGCTCCGAAAGCTGCCTTGCGCATCTCTGTGCCTTCCCCCCACCCCGCCCCAGCACAAACGCCGGTAACAACCACACTCCTCACGTCATCGTTGCACTTTCTCACTTTGTCCAAAGATTGTGCGTCGTGCCCGGTTTCCACTCTGATAAAAGGCGGGATCTGTTCGGACCCTGAAGCCCTACAGGGTTTACATGTGAAATACAACCTCAAGCCTTCTTGGTGTTTGCCTGGGGTGGGAAAAAAAATGTTTCTGTGAAAACCAGGTGGTGGAGAAGGAGTGGCCCTAGACTTTCGAATTGTGTGTTGCTAATTTGGACCCCTGACCTACCCTCTACTTTAGTCCCAGCTCGGAAGCGGGTCTGGAAACGGCAGCAATGTCTCCGCTGCAGGCTCCGGATCCTGGAGGTGCGAGTCCGCCCTCCATCTATTGGATGGCTCCCAGGCCAATTGTTAGAAAGAGGCATATGTTCATCTCGGCTTCTGGAGTGTCTCCGGAGCAGTTGCTCAACAGCCAGACCCCTCCCCCATCCGGACCATTGAAGGGCAGAAAAAGGAGCGCCCTCCTCCACTTTTCTCTATGCCCACATGCCAGGAAGGGCCTCCCCGCTGGTAACTTCTTATCATCTCCACTGCTACCTCCTGGGGAGCAGGAAAGAGAGGGGCTTCAAGCATTCAGCAATGGAGCACAAAAGCCACCCCTTTCTTTTGGGGAGAGATAGGAGAGGAGGTTAGTTGCAGAGCCTGAGACGGAGCAAAGGAGATATTTACATTTCTTGGCAAATATGCACTGGATCACTGACTTTTCAGTCGGCTCCAGCCGAGCTCAGAACTCTCCGCCGAACTCTTATCTCCAACTTGTCAACTAGATCACGAGCTTGCGAAGCAAGGGGAGGACAGGGTTGGTCACCCAGCAAGAACCTTCTGTGGGCCAGCATTGGGCATGGCATGTTCCAATCCGTCATCTCGTTTAATTCCCAGACCAGCCCAGTAAGGGAGGGTTTACCAAAGGTGGAACAGAGTCTTGCTTAGAGAATTGCCCAAGTTAACACAGCCTGGAGGCTGGGTGTTCTAATCTGGGTCAGGCTGGCTGCAAAGTTTTTATCCTCACCCCAGCACCCCGCTAACTGGGAGGGTGAGGAGGCCGCCTAGAATGCAGGTTCAAAGGTGAGACGGCCTGGGTATAAATCCCTACTCTGCCATTTGTGTGGTCTTAGGCCAAGAGGCTTCATCCTTTGGGCCTCAGTTTTTCCATCTGTTAAATGGGGATAGTAGTGGTACCTACGCTGTGGGGTTGTTGTAAGGATCAGAAGGAAAGACTTAACCTGGTTGGTGCCGGCTGTGTAGTGAGTGGCCAATAAATGCTGTTATTGTACTGTGCCTTCTGATTCTTTTCATTTTGCCTCCTATCGCTGCCTCACCTCACACATTTCAGGTTCAATAATACTTGCTGACTGATTTAAAAACCAGACTGAGAGGGGATAAAGGAGCTCTATAAACTCAGGAGGGGAAGGGAGAGGAAAATGCAGATTTGTTCTCAAAATCCCATCCTCCACAACCAAAGGCTGCCTGAGCCGTATGACAGTAGTAAATTTGGGACCAATAAAAGATGATCACTTTTTGCAGATCAACCCATAAACTTGTGGAGTCATCTTCAGAAACATACAGATGGTCCCTGACTTAGGATGGTTCCACTTATGATTTTTTGACTTTACTATGGTGTGAAAGCATTCAGTAGAACCATACTTTGAGCACCCATACAGCCATTCTGTTTTTCACTTTCAGTACAGTAGTCAATAAATTGCATGAGATATTCAACACTTTATTGTAAGACTTTGTGTTAGATGATTTTGCCAAACTGTAGGCTAATGTAAGTGTTTTGAGCACGTTTAAGGTAGGCTAGGCTAAACTATGATGTTTGGTAGGTTAGGTGTATTAAATGCATTTTTGATTTACGGTACTTACAACTTCTGATGGGTTTATCGGGTCATAACCCCATTGTAAGATAAAGAACATTTGTACTCAATATGTGTGTAGAAAAGTTAAAAAGCATAAGTTTTTGTTCAAGAGTGTTTGGAGCAGAATTGTTTATAATAGTGAAAAACGGAAAGCAATCTATATGTCCACGGTAAGGGAGTGTCCCTTGGTACCTTGCATTAAAAATAAATAAATAAATAAATAAAATTCTGATTTTAAAAACTTATTCATGGGAAAATGTTCACAACAAAATATAAAATAAAAAATACTGGGTACAAAGTTGCATAAATATGATGCCAACTTGCAAAGGGCACAGAGGGTACAAAATTAAATACTTGCTGTGTTTCGAGCCATGTATGAATATGTGTATAAAGCAATGGTCAGGAAAACACCAAAATGAAACAGTGCCAGTTGGGTGGTAGGGTTATGAGTGATTTTTTTTCTCTTTTATCCATGTTATGCAATATGATTTTATTATTCTTATAAGTCAATTTAAGTTTATAGTTAATAGACTATGTGATGGAGTTTGGATGTGTTGTCCCCTCCAAAACTCATATGGAAATTTGACCTCCAATGTGACACTGTTGGAAACTGATTGAGTCATGGGGGTGGATCCCTCATGAATGGATTAATGCTGTCCCTGGGGGAGGAGGGGTAGTGAGTGAGTTCTTGCTGTATTAGTTCCTGGGAGAGCTGATTGTTTAAAAGACCCTGGCACCTCCTCTCTCTCTCTCTTGCTTCCTCTCGTCATGTGATCTGCTTGTACCCGCCAGCTGCCTGCTGTTTTCCACCATGAGTAGAAGCAGCCTGAGGCCCATGTCAGATGCAGCTGTCCCAGAATCGTAAGCAAAATAAGCCTCTGTTCTTTATAAATTACCCAGTCTCAGGTATTTGTTATAGCAACACAAACGGAATAATACACTATGTGAACAGTATATTCATACTTTTGTTAAAATTATATGTGCATAGAAAAAATATTGGAAGCAAGTACACCAAAATGTTAACAATGATTATAGTTGAGTAGAGAGATTATGGGTGATAACTTTTATTTCCTTTTCTTTATTTTCCTGCAATATGATTATATTATTTTCTCACAATGAAAACAGATTCATAATTTGAAAAGTGCATAATTAGTGGGATCCCACTTGTGTTAGAAATATGAGTGTAAATTGAAAAAAATGGGAAGGAAATATACTAAAATATTAAGTTTTTATATTAGGTGGTAAGGGATTATGGGTAATTTCCCCTCTTTTCTTCATTTTTCTGTAATATGATATTATTATTTTTACAATTAAAATGACCCCTAAAAATAGCATATACGATATGATTCCACTTTGCTAAAAATGAGTAGAAAAAATAATAGACTACTCCAAAATGTTGTTGTCTCTGGGTGGTGGGGTTATGGGTGATTTTTGTTTTCTCCCTTATACGTAATTTCCTCGTTTTCCAAATTTTCTACAGTCATCATGTATTATTTTTTAATTATGAAAATATGTTTAAAGCAATTCAATACTGACGTATTATTTTTTAATTATGCAAAATGTATAAAGCAGTTTAATACTGAAGTATTTATGAGAAAAGAGGGGCATGTCTGAAATTCCCTTTAAAATATTCCTGTGGGGGTGGGAGGGAGAAGTGAATGCGGAAATAAAATAATAATTGTTGAAGATGGGTACTTGGGGCTTCATTATAATGTTTTCTCTACTTGTGCATATGTTTGAAAATTTCCATAATAAATACTTTTAAAAGCATTTTTCATATACATTATCTCTTTTAATCTTATGTCACCCCTATGGGGTCAATTATTTCCATTTTATAGAAAACTGAGATACCAGAGGTGCAGTCACTTGTCCTAGGTCACACCTGGGAGGTGAGACAGTGGGCTTGGACCTGGGTCTCCTTACTCCAAGCCTAGGGCTCTTCAGCATATCCCAGTTAATAATTAAAATAATTTAATTTTTAAATAATAAAAATAATTATTTAATAATTAAAAATAGTTAACATTTTGTCTGATTATAAATGTTATAATTGTTCACTGCACAGAATTTGGAAATAACAGAAAAGCACCAGGAGAAAAAGTTAATCATCAAGCCAACTGCATTACAGTTAACACTTTAGTGTCTGGCCATGCAGACTTTATCTCAGTTGCCTCTTACTCTACAGGTATAGCGTGCTGCAAACATCTCAGTAAGAGTGGTTAGTCATTCCTGATGGGCTATTGAGTGAAGCTGCAACTGTTTGGGGGCCCTTCATGTGTGGGGTCCCAGGAGATGATGGGTCCTAGGCATTCCCATGTCTCCTCCCCCCTCCATTCTGTTCTGGTGCCCCCTTCAGATACTGCAGTCTGGACCACAGTTCTTTCCTATATCCCTCCTTTTTCCTTATAATTGCAAGGAATAGAAGTCCATTTGGGGAAGTCCAGGTGACCTTTCTCCCCTTACCCCATCTGGAGACCCTGCCCAGAAGCCCTTTTAGGATCCTGTGAGTCTGCAACCACTCTGAGTATGCCTGTGCCTCCATTTCCCCATCTGGAAGATGCTAGTGAGAACAGCAGACAGGTCGGCCCCTGCCAGGGAGTGATGAGCTAACGTCTGTAGTGCTTTCCAGCCCCTCGGAGCAAGGTGCTGGAGCCTCCCCGGCTCTACGTCTGCCACTGCCAGCCTGAGTGAGCGCCTGGGCCTGGCGCCGGGCGGCGTGGAGGGAGCGGCTGCATTCCTCTGACCCAGGCCAGCGGGCTTGGACAGGAACTCCCTTTTGCTCCTGTGTTTAAAAAAAAAAGAAGAGAAGGGAAGAGAAGATGAAGATGAAGGGGAACAAGATCAGTTACTAGGGGAAAGGGCCTTGAGAAATAGAAAACTGAGATGAGAGCAGAGAGATAGGGCATACTTGGGCACCCCAATCAGCCTCGTAATTCTAGCCTTGGTTTCCTGTTTACACAGGGGTTTGGGGAAGTTTGGAAAGGATTTGTCCAAGAATTGGGTCCAGTTGAATTGATTCCCTACTTGATTTTCTGTTATTTATGCATAATGGGAAAACCGCAAATATACAAACAGCTCTGGCCACCCAGCCTCATGCATCCTCAGCCGTCTCACTGCTCTGCCCACTCCAGCATTTGGGGTTGTCATTCCAGCGTATGTCCCTTCTCTGTGCTCCCTGCTAGCATTCAACTTCACAAGAACCCTAGGATGTCAACGCTGTCACCCCCATTTTAGAGAGAAAGGCATCGAGGCACAGAGGGGTGAAATAACAAGCCCAAGAACACACAAGTAAGAGGCAGAGCTGGGATTCACAGCCAGGTCTGACTCACTCTTGAGGCCAAACTCTCCCCACTAGCTACCTGCTTCTCTGTGATCTGTGTCCATGCTTTTCTTCTAGAACGGACACTCCACCGCACCCATTGCAGTAAATGGTTAGCACATGTGGCCAGAACATGTATATGTGGCCTGGGTTGAGGGAGAGACCCTGAGGGAGGAACCAAATTAGGGGCTGTGGCAGCAATCTCCAGGGATGGGACGAGGTGCAAGATGGGAGAGGGCTGCAGCCTGGGGGATGACAAAGACTCAGAAAAATGTTATGGGAGGGAAAAGCCCTGGTTCAAAGGCAGCAAGGGAAAGAGATGCCGATGTAGGGGAGAAAGAGAAGTAGCCAGGCAGGCCTGGCCCTGGGCTATTCGGGTGTCAGCAGTGAAGTTGGAGGCCTTGGGAAGGTGTGAGGCTTTGTGGGGGAAGAGAAACTCTGCTTTAAGCATGTTTAGTTTAAGCTGTTGGCAGAACATCCAAGTGGAAATAGCTTGCACACAGCCAGGAATATAGGACTGGAAAGAAAGTGTGAAGTTGTGTCAAAAAGAGCAATCGGCAGGATGACTTTCCGCCAAACTGTGGAGAACTTTCCCCTGCCTCTCTCTACCAGCACAGAGAGGGGCTTTCTCCTCAGGGTCCAGGGACGCTGGCCCCTCCTTCCTCTTGCTTCCCTAACCTCCAGCCCAGCACAATCAATAGGACAAGTGCTTCGAATCCCCACAGGGCGGTGTGAGGGGATCTCAGTCTATACATTTTTCCCCTCCAGGGAGTGACCGGGGCCTCATCTTACTTTGCAAAATGCGTTTTGGGTAGGCCTCAAGCATGCCAGGCCTTCCCTGGTTTCACTTCAGCTTCTGGAAGACAAGCCTTTGGGGTCTTGTTTACTCTCCCTTTTCTGCCACCCGTCATTCTCTGGCTAGCACGTGTCTCCTAGCTTACTTCATCCTTAAAAAGGTGAGGCCATTTTAGTCTGGCCCTGCTCCCTGCAGCAGCAGGCTGAAACTGCCCCCCCTTGCCTAAGCCCTGAGATGATGTAGCCACCCTTTGCCCCCAATCTCATCTCCACACTAGGGGCATTTCCCTGCACTTACCTAACCTCCTAATCCCATCTCAGCTGAGACCTCACCCTTCCCCTCATCCATGGGCTCCAGTTTACCTCCAATCAGAGTCTCTGCTGGCATGAAGCGTCACTGCTTGGATCAGTAGCTCCTGTAGTCTGTCTTGGGCCTTAACTTTGGGGCTGGGGGCTGGCTCGGACAAACATGGCTGTGTGAACATGCTTAGGACTCACTTCACATGCACAACCTGGGGGACTGGAAATATTTCCATGTATCCCCACAGCCACAGAGACTTGTCCCTCTGGGGATCAGCAATCAGAGCTGGAGATGGATTGAGGATTAAGGGTGTCTCAGAGAAAGGGGTCAGGGTACAGACTCTGCTGCCAGCCAAGCGGAGAGAACCACAGGCCTGGTTACCCAAAGTCCCTCTCCTGCCTTGCTGCAGACACAGTGCCTCAGCTAGCACCTACAGTTTCCTTGTACTAATTACAAAAAGGCGCCCCCTCTGGGAGGAGGAATTAGAAACAGGTGCTACTTTCTCTGGGCATTGCACAACCCTCCCCCACAGGGCCCATGGCTTTGCAAGAGGAACACCAGCTGAATTTCGGGGCACAACCTGCCCAAGCAGACTTTAAGGCCCTGCAGAGAGATGAGTCTGGATTGCCCCATGGCTTAGGTTCTTGCGGTGGGCTAGCACCCCTCAGTACACCACCTCAGGGGAGTATTATTCCTACCAGCGCTGGATAATATCAGTGGTAACGCTCACTGAGCACTTATTAGGTGACAGGCTTCGCCATTCTTAGTGGTCTGTGCTTATTCTCTTATCTAATCCCCATAACACCTGAGGAGTTAAGCGAGTACTGGTATTACCTCATCCCTATTTTACTGATAGGGAAGTTGAGACATAGAGATGCTAGGCAGCTTGCCAAGCTTATGCATCCTGTATGTTTTGGGCTGAGGAGCTGAACCAGGCAGACTGCCTCTGCTAGTGACCACTGGGCCTCATTGCCTCCTAAGTAATGCCTGTTTGGACCTGGCCCTTATAGTTCATAAAGGCCTTTCGCATCCATGAACAAGGTCAATTCTCACGCCCCCTCCTTGCCCCATGTAAGGTTGTTGCTATTATTGTCAATTCCATTTTACAGACAAAGAAAGGTGGCACAGAGGGGTGAGGCAACCCTGCTGAGGTCACACAGCCAGCAAGTAAGGATGCTGAGATTTGAATCTAGTCTGTCTGGTTCGATCTTCCTTTTCCCACTCTCGTACTGTGTGCCCAAGCAAAGGTTCTTGCCTTTCCTCAAAACTGAATGTCAGAACTAGTAGAGACTGGAGAGATGACCTCATCCGAACTTCTCCCTGTTACAGAGGAGGAAGCTAGCACTGTACTGATACTTGGTGAGAGACGGGGAAAAAAGACAGACTGAGCAGAAAGAAATGTATTCAGTGGAGAAAGAATGAACGAGTGAGAGGGAGGGAAAGATAATGATGGAAAGAGAGACAGCAAGAGCGCAGGCGCCTGAGAAGAAAACAAGGTAAGGAAAAGAAATCAAATGAGAGAGAAAAAGGCTCAAAGTGGGGTGAAGGCATAAGCGACCGGCCATCTGGAAGCAGCTCTGAGCTCGGCGGGGGCGTGTGCTCGTGAAGCGGGGGAGCTAGACCGACAGGTGCGAGGGCCCAGCTGCTGCCAGCCAAGAACTGTCCAGGCCCAGCGCCCAACCGGAAAGAAAGCATGGCCCCGCGAGAGACCTCTCAAGGGGGATTTCAGCTGGGGGAATATGGGGAGGAAGCTGCCCTTCCTGAGAGGCAGGACAGACCCTCAGTGGTCCCGGCGGGGCTTGCTTCTGAACAGCTTCCTGTGGGGAAGAAAGTTCCCACAGCCTTTCTTTGGACTTTGGCATTTTCTTCAAGCATCTCCCAAGTATTACCTTTGGAGTCTGGAATATGGATGATTCCCTGCTGTGTTTGAATCCCTGGTTGCCTTGCTCTGCCTTGAATGGTCTGAGGGGATTAGTAAATGCCCATTCATGCTACCTTCAGCTGAAACCCAGTAGAAATAGGTGGGGAGGGGAAAATGGCTGCCAGGTCCCAGTGGCCACTCTCCCACCCAGCTCCAGGTGTGGTCTGGTCTGATAGTGAGAGCACCGGGCTCTGCTATCAGACTGACCCCGATTCAGGTCTCAAGGCTACCGCTTCCTAGTTGAGTGACTTTGGGCAAATGACTGGCTCTTTGGGCCTCAGTTTCCTTAGGTGTAAGGTGAGGGAGAAAATGAGAATACCTACCTCATAAAGCTATGCCAGGGTTGAATGAGATAATGTCTGTGGCTATAAACTCTCAAGTGGTGTACACATGTGAGTGATTACTCTTCCCTGACCCCTGTTCTCTGCTGCTAGGGGGATGGAGTCAGCTTTCCAATCGGAGTCCAGTTCCAAGCCTGACTTCACCTTCTTGGCCCTGTTTTCCTCATTGTCACATATGTCTGTGTGGGAAGTCAGGTCTCTTGACCCACCAGGGTGGGCTCAGTGCTGGCTGTTATTTCTACACAGTTCTTCATTCAGGCCACAAATGTAAGCCAAGCCCCTACTTGGGCCTGCTTCGATCACCAAGGCCTCAGAGGGCACCAAGGCACCACTTTGACCCTAAGGAGTTCCTAATATAGTGGGGTAGATAGAAAAGCAGACATTAATAAGATGAAGTGAGAGATAGCAGGAGGAGACATCTGAGCTGAGGATCAGCACTCCCAAGGTGTTGGGGACAGCATGGGCCAAGGCTCTAGTGGGAACTCGGAGAACAGCACAGCATGGGGTTTGTGAGATCACAGGAGCCAGACTTGGATGCAACGTTAAGAAATTTGGCCTTGATATTGTGGTCATTAAAGGTGATGTGGGCAGATACGCATGGAACCTGGTACAGTTGGTTACTCAGTAAAGTGTGCTCACTGCCTAGACCTTCTCCCTCCACCTTCCATCCCCAAGAGCGAACGAGTCCATCATCTCATTCATTTTTAATGGGGCAGAGATTAGCCAAATGGGCTTAGTGAAACATGAAACATTGTGCAGAATAGTCCTCAAAGGAGAAAAAGATGAGTAAAAGCCAGACAGAGGGTGGTAGAGAACTCAGTACCTCATGGACAGAGGGGGTAGCGGGGTAAGGGTGGCGGGTTTCCCTCCCTCCAGCCTTCTAGGCTGTCGGTAAGTCCAGGATCATGCCATGCAGCTGATGGGCAGGTGCCTTTGGAGGACACAGCCAGGTCTGGCAGGAAAGCTGCAGGGCAGGGGGGGGGTGCCCACCAGTCTGGCAGAGGAACAGGCTGGAGGGGACTGACCGCAGCCAGGGGGAGGCAGATGAAAAGTGCTGGATACACGGCACTTGGTAGGCCTTGAGAAATGGTAGTTCCCACCCCCTACCCTGCCAGTGTACAACTGTGATTTTGGTGGTTTCTCTTTTTCCTGCCTCCGTTCACATACACACGTACACATTATTCCCACTCCCCAGCTCAACCCTCATCCCCACCCTTATTCTGCCTTCATCTTCATTTCCAACTAGTGCAAACCCACACCCTCCATGACACCCACCCATGGTGTGATTCCCAGTGGGCATTTCAAAAGGCATTTACTTGACTTTTTGGGGAAGGTATGTTAGAATTGCACTGGATGTTTAGAGCTAGCCTTAGCTCTTGGGAGAACCAGGAGGGGCTTATCATCACTTTAACTCTTTCCAGCATTTACTGAGGACTTACTATGTACCAGTCATGAGTGCTGAACCTGAAGAGATGGGAAAGGGGTTAGGTGTAGTGGAAGAGACAGATAGTTAAATGATAACCTACTATTAAATTTGCAGTATACAAAATCAACACACAAAAATCAGTAGCATTTTTATATTCCAATAATGAACTATCAGGAAAAAAAAAAAATCAAGAAAGCAAGCCCATTTACAATAGCCACGAAAAAACAAAAAACAAAACAAAAACCCCCCTAGGAATCAATTTAACCAAGGAGGTGAAAGATCTCTACAATGAGAACTACAAATCACTGCTGAAAGAAATTAAAGAGGACACAAAAAGATGGAAAGAAATACCTTGCTCTAGGACTGGAAGAATCAACATTGTGAAAATGTCCATAGTACCCAAAGCAATCTACAGATTCAATGCAATCCCCATCAAAATAACAATGACATTCTTCACAGAACTAGGAAAAACAATCCTAACATTTGTATGGAACAACAAAAGACCCTGAATAGCCAAAGCAATCCTGAGCAAAAGTAAATAAATAAAAATAAAGCTGGAGGTATAACACTACCTGACTTCAAATTATGCTACAAAGCTATAGTAACTAAAACAGCATGGTACTGGCATAAAAACAGACATTTGAACCAATGGAACAGAATAGGGAACCCAGAAATCAATCCATAAACTTACAGCCAACTGATCTTCGACAAAAGCACCAACAACATACATTTGGGAAAGACAGCCTCTTCAGTAAATGGTGCTGTGATAACTGGACATCCATATGCAGAAGAATGAAACTAGATCCATACCTTTTGCCATATACCAAAATCAACCCAAAATGGATTAAAGACCTGAAACTATGAAACTCTTAGAAGAAAACATAGGGAAAACACTTTAGGAAGTAGGATTGGGCAAAGACTATGAATAAAACCCCAAAAGCACAGGAAACAAAAGAAAAAATGAACAAATGGGATTATATCAAACTAAAAAGCTTCTGCACAACAAACGAAACAATTAACAGAGTGAAAAGACAGCCTACAGAATGGGAGAAAATATTTGCAAACTGTGCATCTGACAAGGGATTAATATCCAGAATATACAAGGAACTCAAACAACTTAACAGTAAAAAAAACAAGTAACCTGATTAAAAAATGGGCAGAGGAGCTGAATAGGCATTTCTCAAAGGAATATATACAAATGGCCAACAGACACATGAAAAAATGCTCAACATCAGTAATCATCAGGGAAATGCAGATCAAAACCACATTGAGATATCATCTCACCCCAGTTAGAATGGCCATTATCAAAAAGACAGAATAACAGATGCTGGCGAGGATGTGGAGAAACAGGAACCCTCCTACACTGTTGGTAGGACTGTAAATTGGTGCAGCCATTATGTAAAACAGTATGGAGGTTCCTCAAACAGCTATGGATAGAACTGACATACAATCCAGCAATCCCACTGCTGGGTATATACCCAAAGGAATGGAAATCACCATGTTGAAGGGATACCTGCACTCCCATGTTTACTGCAGCTCTATTTACAATAGCTAAGAGTTGGAACCAACCTAAATGTCCATCGATGGATGAGTGGATAAGGAAAATGTGGAATGTATGCACAATGGGATACTACTCTGCCACAAAAAAGAATGAAATTCTGCCATTTGCAGCAACATGGATGAACGTGGAGACAATTATGTTAAGTGAAATAAGCCAGGCACAGAAAGAGAAATACCACATGTCCTCACTCATAACTGGGAGCTAAAAAATAAACAAATAAATAAAAAAAAGAAACCACAATCACAATGATACATTGAACTTTCAAAGGGAGAGAACAGAACTAAGGTTACCAGAGGTGAGAAAGGGGGCGGGGGTAGAGGGATTAAGGTAGGAATTGGTAAAGGCCACAAAAATGATTACATCGTGTAATGTTCAATATACTGATTATCCTGATTTGAGCATCACATATTGCACACAGGTATTGATATTCATTGCTGTACCCCACAGATATGGACAATCAATTATGTTTCAATAAAAAAACTTACTATTATGCATATAAAAACATGCTCAATCTGACTAATAAAATCAAAGAGATGAAAATTCAAACAATGAGGTATTTTTACCTGCAGATGGGCAAAGACAAAGTTGTAAGGAGAGTGTGGAAGCAGCCACGTTCACACAGCATTAGTGAGACTGTGAATTGGGGCAACCCTTCTGGGAATCAAAATCTATCATCCTGTTTGTTTTTAATATAAATGTCCTTTGATTCAGCAGTTTCATGTCTATAAATTTATTCATAAGGGAATAATGCAACAAATGTGTAAGGCTTCAAGTAGGAGGGTCTTCATTGCATTTTTTTTTTTTTGAGGTGAAATTCACCCAACTGAAAGCTAATCATTTTAAAGTGAACAATTCAGTGGCATTTGGTACCTTCACAATGTTGTGCAACCACCACAGCTATCTAGTTCCAAAACATTTCATTATTCCAAAATAAAACCTGTATCCATTAAGCAGTTACTGTCCATTTCCCCCTCTGCCTGGGCCCTAGTAACAACCAATTTCTTATCTGTCTTTATGGATTTGCTTATTCTGGATGTTTCATATAAATAGAATTATACAACATGTGACCTTTTATGTCTGGCTTCTTTCACTTATCATGTTTTCAAGTATTGTAGCAAGTATTAGTGCCTCCTTCCTTTTTACGGCTGAGTAATATTCCATTGTATGTATTTGCCATAATTTGTTTATCCATTTATTCATTGATGGACATTTATTTAGCTATTGTGGCATTTATTTGGCTACCTTTTGACTGTTGTGAGTAGCGCTGCTATAAGCATTCAAGTATTTGTTTGAATACCTGGTTTTAATTCTTTTGGATATATACTTAGGAGTGAAATTGCTGGGTCATATGGCAATTCTAGGTTTAACTTGTGGAGGAACCACCAAAGTGTTTTCAATAGCAGCTGTACCATTTTACAGCAATGAATGGAGGTTCCAATTTCTCCACATCTTCAGCAACACTGGTTATTTTCCATTTTTTTGATTATAGCCATTCAAATAGGAATAAACTGGCATCTCATTATGGTTTTGTTTGCATTTTCCTAATGACTAATGACGTTGAGGATCTTTTCATGTGCCTGTTGGCCATGTGTCTATCTTCTTTGGAGAGATGTCTACTTGAGTTCTTTGCCCATTTTTAAACTGGGTTACTTGTCTTTTTGAGGTTGAGTTCTTTATATGTTCTGGATACTAGACCTTTGTCAGACATATGATTTGCAAATATTTTCTCCCATTCTGTGAGCTGTTTTTTCACTTTGATAATGTCCTTTGCAGAAAAAAGTTTTTAATTTTGGTCAAGTCCAATTTATCTATTTTTCCTTTTGTTTCTTGTACTTTTGGTGTCATGGCTAAGAATCCATTGCTAAATCCAAGGTCATAGATTTACCCCTATGTTTTCTTCTAAGAGTTTTATAGTTTTAGCTATTACATTTAGGTCTGTGATTCATTTTGAATTCATTTTTGTATATGGTGTGGTACGGGGGCCTATCTTCATTCTTCCGCACATGGAAATCCAGTTGTCTCAGTACTATTTGTTCAAGAGAATGTTCTTTTTGCATTGAATGGACTTGGCACCTCTGTCCCAAATCAATTGGTTATAGACATATCAGTTTATTTTTATACTCTCGATTCTGTTTTATTGTACCTATATGTTTGTACTTATGCCAGTAACACACTATTAAGATTACTGTAGCTTTGCAGTAAGTTTTGAAATTGGGAAGTGTGAGTCCTCCTACTTTGTTCTTCCTTTTCAAGATTGTTTTGGCTATTCAGGGTCCGTTGATATTCCATGTGAATTTCAGGATGGACTTTTCTATTACTGCCAAAAGTCATTGGGATTTTGACAGGGATTGCACTCAATCTGCAGATCGCTTTGGGTAGTATTGACACTGTAATGATATTAAGTCTTCCAGTCCATGAACATGGGTCTTTCTTTCATCAACACTTAGTAGTTTTCCATGTACAAGTCTTTCATCTCCTTGGTTAAGTTTATTCCTAAGTATTTTATACTTTTGGATGCTATTGTAAATAGAATTGTTTTCTTAATTTCCTTTTCCGATTGTACATTGCTGGTATACATAAGCACAACTGATTTTTGTACTTTGCAAATTTGCTGAATTCATTTATTAGCTCTAGTTGTTTTGTTGTTGTTGTTGTTGTTGTGCATGTTTTTATTTGTAAGAAAAATTGACAAATTTCTGAATGTTCAGCAGTAGGGGACAGGTTAAACAAATTTTGGAACATCCGTATAATGCAACCATTTTAAGGGATGAAGTGTGCCTTACTTTTCGGTATGTGTGAGATATGTCATAATGAAAGATGAATAAGGTAGCTCTTTACGGATTGATATGGAAAGCTGCCCGTGGCATATAATTAAGTGAAAAAAATCAGATTATAGAACAGTATGATTTCATTCATGTAAAAGTCAAATGGTCATATATGCATAATGCCAACTCTGTAGGAACAGGGATTGTTGTCTATTTTGTACACACAGTAGGTACTCAGTAATATTTATGGAGTAAATGGGAAAAGTCTGGAAAGATAACCACCAAATTGCTAATAGTGGTTATCACTAAGGTGTAGGGATATGAGAGAACCATTATCTGTATTGTTTGAATGTTTTTACCTCAAGCATATATTGGGGAAAAAAGGTATTTCCATTAAACACACACACTCATGCACTCACACCACACACACATTCTCTCTCTCACCAAGTGAGTGGTGAGACGAAAGCCACCATGGGCTGAGGGAGGAAGGTGCTATGACTCTGTCTGAGGTAATCAGAGGCTTCTCATAGGCAGCCACTTCGGAGCTGGGCCTCACCAGTCTCCTCATTTCTGTTGTCCACACAGCAGCCAGAGCGTGCTCTTCAGAATGCAAATATGATCAGGCCACTCTTTGGCTTAAAACTCTTTGATTGCTCCCTTACCTGTAGGATCAAGTCCAGCCTCTTTCATGTGGCACAGGAGGCCCTTTGCGATGTGGTCCCTGCTATATTTACTTTTCATCACTCACTAATGTGTATCTCAATTTAAAAACACATAAAAGCAGAGAGAATAGTATAATCTATCGATCTCCATGTATTCATCCAACCAACTTCAACAATGATCAACATTTTTCAAATTTTGTTTCGTCTATCTCTTCCTCCCCCTTCTACATACATTTTTGTTCCTCTGGAGTATTTTAAAATAAACCCCAAATGTATTATTTTACCTGTAAATACTTTTCTGAGTATCTCTAATGGATAAGGATTTTATATATATGTGTATATAAAATTTATAAAACCACCATGCTGTTATTGTACTTAACAAAATTATCGATAATTTCTTAACATCACCTAATCATGTCCAGATTTCCCTCATTGTCTTAAAAACATCTTTTTACAGTCGATTTGCTTAATTACTATCCAATATTCTATATTACAGCAACAACAAACTGCTCATTGTCTCCCTAAATTCCTGCACCATCTCGCCTTTATTCACTCCAGTCCTTTTGCCTGCAATCCCCCCTCCCCCACACCTTGGGCAAGATTCAGCTTGACTGTCACCGCCTGCTTGTAGACTTCACGACTGCACCAGTCCAGACTGCCTGTCCCTCCTCTGTGTCCCATAATACCCAGAATGTAAGGCACTGCTTTGTTCTTATTGCGTAGTTACAGCATTCCATAAGTATGTATCGAGCACTACCGGGTGCCAGGTACTGTGCCAGGTATTGGGGATACAGCAGTGGGACTGATGAAGTTCCCACTCTCTGAGAGAGAGAGAGAATAAATGAGTAAGATAGTGGTAAATGGTACTTTAGATGGGGCAGCCAGGGTATTTAATTGAGGTAGTGACATTGAGGCTGAGAACCGAGTGAGGAGAAAGACCCAGTCTGGGGAAGATTTGGGCATTCCAAGCAGAAGAACTAGCATGTACAGAGACCCCCACGTGGTGAGGATCCCCTGTCCTAGAAGGCTCTATTTACTTCTGTCTTTACTTCTACATCTGTAGATCTCATTGTTTTGGCAATCACAAACCCCTTTGAGTGTTGAGAATCTGATAATAGCTGTGGCTCCTTGCCCCAGGAAAATGTACAAATGCACAGCCACACGAATTTGCACGCCATTTGTCTAATTCCTGAAGCCGGGGAACCTCAGGAAGTTTCGTTACCCAGACCGGGGTCACATTTAAGGCAGAAACAGAGCCTACTACCGATAACTAACATGCATTCTCTTATGTGCTCTTCTTCATTATCTCTTTGGCCTTTGGCTACCATCCCATGAGACAGGTACAGGTAGTATCCCCATTTGACAGATGAGGAGACTAAGTCTCAAAGAGCGTGAGTTACTTGGCCAGGGTCACATAGCTAGTGAGTGACAAGGATGGGACTTGAACCCAGGTAGTCTGAGGCTGAAGTGCATATGGTCAGCATTGGGCCCAGCACTGAGCAGAAACTTTGGGGACCTGCCCCTGGCAAATACACGGGAGGAGGAGCTGCACGAGCCTTCTGTGTAGTGGCTTGGAGATGAACGTGTGTGGTCTTGATGGTTGTTTTCTTTCCTGTTCTGCTTTTCTCTTCTTTCTCCTTTTCCTCCTCCTCCTCTTCTTCCTTCTTTTTTGGTGAATGGCAATATTTGGCTTTCTTATAAAGAAGACTTTCTGCCTTAGAAAGAGTCTTTTAGGGCCGGCCCGGTGGCGCACTGGATAGTGCGCTGCTTGGGAAGCGCGGCAGCGCTCCCGTCCGAGGGTTCGGATCCCACGTACAGACCGGCTCCCGCGAGGCGCGGGAGCAACGCCGAGGCTTGCGATCCCGTCGCCGGACCCCCGTCCCGTACGGGGGCAACACTGAGGGTTGTGATCCGTTGCCGGACACGGAAAAAAAAAAAAAAAAAAAAAAAAAAAAAAAGAAAGAGTCTTTTAAACATAGAATTGGAAATCTACTGCTTTCTCTGTGACAGTGCACAATGAATGCAGCAGAGGCAGATCCACGCTCCCCAAAGGCAAACTGTCTTGGGAATTTTCCATTGGCTTTTTTTTTAATTTAAAAATTTTATTTATTTACTTTTTTTGGAACCAGGTAATACATTCACATAGTTCAAAAATCAAAAGGTACGAAAAGGAACATAGTGTGAGTCTCCCTCACTCCCCTTCCACTTGCCATGTGGTTCTCTGCCTGGAGGCAACTGAGGTATCCCAGTTTCTTGTGTATTTTTCCAAAGACGTTTTATGCAAATATATGCATATTCAGTATATGTATATTATTATTATTATTATTATTTTTTTGTCTTTTTCCGTGTCCGGCAACGGATCGCAACCCTCAGTGTCGCCCCCGTACCGGACCGGGACCAGCAACGGGATCGCAACCCTCGGTGTCGCCCCCGCGCCTCGCTCAGCCAGTGAGCGGGAACCGGTCTGTATGTGGGATCCGAACCCTCGGGCGGGAGCGCCGCTGCGCTTCCCAAGTGGCGCACTATCCAGTGCACCACCGGGGCGGCCCATGTATATTATTTTTTAAATGATTATTTTCTTAACCCTTGAGTTGTACACACAGCCTCAACTTCTCTCTTTGTCTCTCTGGCCCTTGTGAGTGCCTCGGATACGGTAGAGGCCTGTAGGTCTCCCGGAAGCATTGGGTTTCCTCAGAGGTAAGCCTTTCCTGGCCCATTTTCTTGGCAGGCCCTCCTGCACACTTTAGACTTTTTTCAAAGTGCTTCCATCTATGATAATTCGTCAACCACTCACAATAGCTCATGAGGTCCAACAATTATTTGCTCCATTTTGTGGGTAAGGAAACAGACCCAGGAAGGTCGAATAACTTGCTGAAAAGCACACAACTTATTAAGGTTGTTGTGTGGTGAAGGCCCAGGAGCAGCACGTGGCTTGGTCCAGCTTGGACTTTGAAAGCAATTAGAAAGTTGTTTACTCCAAAGTCACAGTTTAAAAATATTCTAGTGGTACTGGTGTGGGGCAGTAGAAAAAGTAAGGGAATTTGCAGTTCCAGTTGGGTTTGTTTCCTGGCTCTGCCACGTACAACTGGGCAAGTTACTTCACAGTTTGTAGCCTCAGTTTCCTAATCTATAAAGTGGGATGATAATAGCCACCCAACAGGGTGGATAGTGACACACACATAAGAGAAAATGATATGTAAAATGGGGCGCATCCCAATGCTTGCTTTTGCCTTTGTTAATTACAGCTACTTTGGCTGGTCCCTGCAGGCACAAGGTGGGGGGTGGGCAGGTGTTTCCTGAAGGGGAGGCAGTCTCACGCTGAGTACAAATTTGCCCTGTCCTCAAGCCAATTTATCCAAAAAGACCCTCTCTGGCCTAGTGAATTGTAAATTAGGAGCCTGCCAAGCTGACTGGTCTTGCCTGGCCTCCAGGCAATTAGAACAGCCCCGGGGCCTGAGCACAAACTCTTCTGCAGTGGGTGTCTTGAACTGATTTTGATCTTCAACCACTCCTGCACCCCCACCTCCCACAGATCAATTCTGTTTTTTTAAAGTTTATTTATTTTTCCTATTATAAAGTAAAAAGTGCTAACTAGAGAAAATTGGAAAATATTAAAAAGTAGAAAGAAGGAGAAGAAAAAATAAAACCCATCCTAATACTTTTCTCCTCTGTAAAAGCCCACCTGAATTAATATTTGTTTTTGGGGGTTTTTTTGGCTGGGGATCCGAACTCTTGACCTTGGTGTTGTAACACAGTGCTCTGACCAACTCGGCTAACGGGCCAGTCCACTTCAGCTAATATTTTGGTGTATTTCCTTTCAGCTCCTCCCCCCACCCCCTACACTTATGATAATTCTGGGCAGAGTAACTCTTAATGTCTTGCTGGTTTTGTGAATGCCATGCCTACTTTTGGGTATCGCAATTTTAATTTCTAAATATTTAAAATCATTCCTAGTTTTATCTATGGGACCTTTTTTTTAGCGACCATTTTCAACAAGAATCAAATGAGAAGGAATCCTGAAGGCCACTGAGGTGGCGCCCTCTCAGGAGCAGGCCCAGTCTCTGGGAGGCACAGCAGGGGGTCACTTCAACAGCTTGTGCTTGGTTTAGGCCTTGCCAACCTGGAGAGCAGAAAGCAGCAAAGGGCTCCTGGCATCCTGGCGCCTCCTGCCACTCTCCCCCACTGGGTGGCATATCTTTGCCCAAGTCCATTGTCATTGAAAGGAAAATGGGGAGCCAGTTATTTCTCACTCTTTGCCAGGTGGCTGCCTCTCAGGGCTGAGGCCTTCACAGGGATTTGGTGGATGACTTTGGGGGTGGGTCCCCTCTAGAGCACTGGGCTAGGGGAACCAAGACCAGGCTAAAAAAGCCTTTGAGAAGGCAAACCTTGGCTGGTGGTCTCTTGTAGGCTGGCAATTCAAGAGCTCCCATTTGCCTGCTTCCCTGGCTTTCCCTAGCTCTGAACTGCCTCATTCAGCGCCTCCCACTATTTTTTTAAAATCCCCCTTCTTTTTGGTATAAGTAGAACTGCCGTTAAGCAGAGTGTATAATTAGAATAGTGGCCATGCAAAGTGACTGGTATTCCTAGCTGACCAGGCGCCCCAATGCTGTTTAATAAAAGCTTGACTATTCCCATCCCAGGACACATTCAAGGCTTTTTCCACTCCCTTCTGCGGAATGCCCTTCCCCCACTTGGAGGCCTGGAGAAATACAACTCACCCTACAAGGCCTGGCTCAAATATCATCCCCTTAGAAGCGCTATGGGATGCCTCTCCAGTAAGACGAGTTGCTCTGTCTCCAGTGTTCCCACAGCTCTGGCTTCATGTTAGTAACAGCTTGAAACATGTTGGGCCCTGCTTTTCCTCCCCCCTTGCCTTGTCTGGGAATTCCTAAGTGGCCAGGTTGGGGCTGTGTCCGTGTCTCCCATTCCAGTCCCAGCAGTTGAAGGAGCTTCATAAATATTTGGTAAATCAAATTACAAAATCATGCCATTTGGTTGTCCCCTTCTCTTCCTCATCTCTCTCGTTATCCCCATCACCATTTTTCCATTTTGCCATCTCCCTGGAGGTTGAAGTAACACAACTGCACCTGCTTTTCATCATGTGTGCCGACTGTCTACATCTGATGGGGAAGTATCCTCTCTATCCATGGAAATGCCCCTCTTATTATTTTTTTTTAATATTTTATCTTATTTTGTCGATATACAATGTGGTTGATTATTGTGGCCCATCACCGAAACCTCCCTTCCTTCTCCCTCTCCCCCCTCCCTCCCAACAATGTCCTTTCTGTTTGCTTGTCGTATCAACTTCAAGGAATTGTAATTGTTGTGTCTTCTTCCCGCCCCATTTTTTTTGTGTATTTATTTATTTATTTTTAGCTCCCACAAATAAGTGAGAACATGTGATATTTCTCTTTCTGTGCCTGACTTGTTTCACTTAATATAATTCTCTCTAGGTCCATCCATGTCGTTGCAAATGGCAGTACTTCATTCTTTTATAGCTGAGTAGAAATGCCCCTCTTAGATCTGACATGCCAACCTGCTCTTCCATCCCTAAATTCCTCCTTGGGCAGGGGCAGTTTAACCCCAGGGTGCCGGGAAGACCCTCTTCATGGTTGCAGCGCCTGTATTACCATGCACCGCCCCTCCCACCCCCCCATGGATGGGCCCCAGCGCAAGACAGAGCTTGGTCTTCTGTCCCTAGGACTTGGGCAGGGGGTCCAACACTCAGGGTCAGCCTCTCAGTCTGGGCCAGAGCAGAGCATGGAAGTACTTGATACTTCAGTGAGAGGAAAAGTTCAGAACCATGTGTGCTATTGGTGGTGGCTTACAATGAGGACAATGGGACAAAGGGGTAGGTTTTAAAGATTTTATTAAAAACCAAAATAGATACATAATCCTAAAACAACACCAGCGTATTTCTCCCCACATCCCATTCTGCTGATCAGTCACCCTCCCCCAGGGCTCCACCTGGATGGTCCTGAGGCCCAAACCCCGCCTCTCAGCTGCTCCCCACACCACAAATTGATGACCAAAGTGCCATGCTCTCCTCCAGCTTCTGATTTGTCTCCTTTAAGAAAATAAAAATACCCCTTCCCCAACTTGCTTAAAAATAATTTTCAAAGATTAAAAACGGTTTTTGTGTGTTCTTTAAAAATAAACACTCTAAATGTTGGATATCTCCCTCTTCCCCTAGGCCTAATTGAGGACTCTGGGGTGCCTGCTTCCTCACCCCAGGAGGCCAGCTGCCACTTGGTGGCCCTTGGAAATTTTCAGGAAGTAATTCTTTCCAAATTTCCCCTGCAGCCACAAATTCCACAAACTGCTTGCATAAACATGCTGTCTTCATTACAGCACTGCTCCTCAGCTCTGGAAACCTGATCTCGTTTTGTCAACTAGACCACATGCTTCAGATTCCCTGCAAACAGGAGAGAAAACAAAATTCAAATTCAGGTAATGTATGTGAATTATACCTCAATAAAGCTGTTTTTTTAAAAAAGCACTGCATTTTGGGGCTTATTCTCTTCCTGCTCTTGAGAACCCTTGTGAATAAGCCCAGGCTAGCCTACTGATTGATGACAGACAAATGGCCCAGATACCCCTGTCACCCCAGCAATCACCAGCCAACTACTGGACAGATAAATGAGGCCTTTGACAGCCAGCTGACTGCAGTTGCTGGGTGAATCAGGCCCAAACCAGAAGAGCCACCCAGCTGAGCCCAGCTCAATTGCTAATCCACAGAGTCATGAGCTCAACAAGTGGTTGTTTTAAGACACACACACACACACACACACACACACACACACACACACACACACACACACACACGCAACACTTTTCAGAGTTCACACTTCACTACCTGCATCAAATTGCCCCCTCTCCCCAAACTTTCTTCCCCTCTCTGCAGGGCACAACCCTCCTAGCCTTTTTTCTTGTGAGTACCTGTCAAGTATGGACTGGGGGCTTTTCCCTGCCCTCAGGCCTAGCAGTCTTTGAGGGAAAAGTGATCCTTTGAAGTCCTACAGGACTGGGCTCCAGGAATGAAAAGTTTGCTCACTTGGTCCCTCCTTGGTCTTCTCCTTGCCCCACTTCCTCAAGTAGAAACACTGGGCTCCAAACCCTACTGACCACTTCTCTGAAACAGGAAAAATGCTCCATGAGGGCAGGGACCTGGGCTGTCTTACTTTCAGTTGATTTCCAAAGTCTAGCACAGTACCTCACACATAGTAGGTGCTCAGTAAGTGGCTGAAGGAATGGATGAATGGAAGAAAGGAAGGAAGGAAAGAAGAAACAAATCAGAAACTCACTTAACTATCTACTTTAATTTTTAATTTTTAAATTAACCTACAGTAACATTGACTTTTTTGTACATACAGATCTATAATTTTTAAACACGTGTATAGATTCATGATAGAGAACATTTCCATCACCCCACCCAATCCCCTTGTGCTATCCTTTTGCAGTCCCAGCCTCCTCCCTTCCCTACCACCTGGCAACCACTGATCTGTTCTTTATCACTGTAGTGTTGTCATTTTAAGAATGTCATATAAATGGAATCAAACAGTATGTAACCTTTTAAGATTGGCTTCTTTCACTCAGCATAATGCCTTTTAGATTCATTAAAATTTTTGCATGTATCAATAGTTCATTCCTTTTTCTTTGTACTTAACTTTTCATTTAAAAATAATTATAGATTCACAGGAAGTTGCAGAAAAAATAGTACAGAGAGGTCCCATGTACCCTTCACCAGGTTTTGCCAAATGTTAACATCTTACACAATTGTTGTTCAATATCAAAACCAGGAAATTGACATTGGCACAATTCACAGAGCTTACTCAGATTTCACTTGTGTGTATAGCATTCATTTGTGTGTATAGTTCTATGAAATCCTATCACAAGTATTGATTCATGTAACCTCTGCCACAATCAAGATGCAGAATTATTCCATCACCACAAAGATCTCCCTTCTGCTACCCCTTTATAGTCACTCTCACCTCACCTCCCTCACCATCCCTAAGCCCTGACAACCATTAATCTATTCTCCATCTCTCAAATTTTGTCACTTTGAGAACGTTATATAAATGAAATCACACAGGACATAAACTTTTGCAATTGGCTTTTTTCACTCAGTATGTTGCCATTATGATCTGTCCAAGTTGTGGCGTGTATCAAGTTTGTTGCTTTTTATTGCTGAGTAGTAATCCATGGGATGGATGTAGTACAGTCTGTTTAACCAGTTAGTTGTTGAAGGCCATCTGAGCTGTTTCCAGTTTTTGGATATTATGAATAAGGCTGCTATGAACATTCATGAGCAGGTTTTTATGTGAACATAGTTTTCATTTTTCTGAGATAAATGCCCAGAAGTGTAATTGCTGGGTTGTGTGGTAGTTGTGTGTTTAGTTTTATGAGAAACTGCCAAGCTGTTTTCCAGCATGGTGGTACCATTTTACATTCCCACAAGCAATGTGTGAGTGATCTAGTTTTCCAGCATCCCTGCCAGCATTTGGTGGTGTTTTTTTATTTTGGCCATTCTGACAGGTGTGTGATGATATCTCATTGTGATCACAATTTGCATTTTCCTAATGGCTGATGATGTTGAACATCTTTTTGTGTGCTCATGCTCATTTGCCATCTGTATATCCTCCTCATGTCTTTTGCCCATTCTCTAATTGGGTTTTCCTTTTCACTGTTGAGTTTGGAGTTTTTAAAATATATTTTAGATACAAATCTGTTGTCAGATATATGATTTGCCAATATTTTATCTCATTATGTAATTTATCTTTTCAGTCTCTTAAAAGGGTTTTTTGCAAAGCACAAGTTAATTTTGATGAGGTCTGATTTTCCAACTTTTTCCTTTTTTTGATCATGCTTTTGGTGTCTTAAACCCCTAAGCTCAAAATCTCTGAATAATCTTCAATTCTTCATCTCTTAGTTCACGCCCCCTCCACATCTTATGAGTTACCAAGCCTAACCTCAAGACATCTCTCAAATCTGTCCCATCCTTTCTGTTCCACTTTCTCTACCTTAGTCACATCTCTTATTACTCAGGTCACTGCAACAGCCTCTTACTGGTGCTCCAGCTTCTAGAGCTGTCCCCCATGCAATTTCTAGCTGTGATCACATCCCTCCCCTGCTCCAAAAACCTTCAGCAGCTCCTGATTGCCTATGAATGAAGTCCAAATCCTCAGCTTAAATAGGCCCCATCCACGCTCTCCTGTATCTGTGACTTTTCTTGTATTGTTTCCTCTGCTGAGGACAACATACGGGGGATCCTGGTGCTGAAATGAGGGTCTTTCCATCTCTAAGTATAGCTAGAGCTTGGGGAATGAGTGAATGCAGGGGTGGACAAAGTTCTGTGTCAAAGTGTTCCAACAACACATTTGCAGAGAGGAAAGGTAGGTGCTGTATTCTCTGCTGCTCCGTCTCATTCTCCAGTTACATTTGGAGGCAATTAAGAAAAACAACAGAAATAATTTCCACCAAAAGTTGACGATGAGCTATGTTGAATTTGGATAACAATAAAAATGTAAGCTTAAATAATGCCCATTGTTTTCTCCTCACCTCCAGCTTTTCCAGCAGTGGGTGGCAGCCTGAGAAAATTCTAAAGGCCGGCATGGGCTGGGGCCTGGGGAGACACGAAGTTCAGACCAAAGGGGACAAACCCAAATACCTAGAAAGGCCAAGAATATACTGCATGTGAGTAAAGCAGACTGGGGACAAGACGTATGGAGCCCTCTTGAGCCTTTTTTCAGTTTTCTACTTTGAATCATGACATGAGTATAAGAAATAGTTTTCTTTTTCTCAACTCTACTACAGAAGAAAACAAAACCCAAACAGTGGGATGGTAAATGGAAACTCACACTTGGCCTAGAGTAGGAGATACAAAAGGGAGTGGTGGGGTCCGTGGCAAACAGGAAGGTACGTGCTCGCCAAGCGGGCAGCTGCTACTCAGCTCCAGCCTTTAACTACCGCACAGGCATGTGGGCCCCAGTGTGACCAGGTCTTTCCATTTTCTGAGAGAAGGCAGAAATTCACATTTTTATGCAAAGTTTCCACAGTGTTTAATGTGGGCAACTGATTGAAATTTTTAAAGAATATTGTGTCGGACATCAATATGAGTGGCCAAACAAAACAAATTTGCAGGCAAGATGTGGCTCATGGGCTCCCAGTTTACACCCATGGCACCTCACTTCACTCTCGAATATCCTGGTTTGGACAATAAATTATATTGTCACCCTACCTCTGATGTACAAGAATGAGGACTGAACTGGGACTCAGAGGCCTGGGTTCTACTGATTCATTGACTGGCTGACTCATTTGTTCATCTGTTTATTCAGTAAACATTTATAGAGTGTCTACTTGGTGCCAGGTACTTTGCTAAGTGCTGGTGAGCACTCTCTTTAGTCTTTCTTTTTTTAATTAATGGACTGTATTTTTAGAGCAGTTTTAGGTTTACAGAAAAACTGAGCAGAAAGTACAGAGAGCTCTCATATATTCCCTTCCTCCTTCCCCTTCAGGCAGTTTCCCCTGTTACTAACATCTTGCATTAGTATGGTACATTTGCTACAGTTAATGAATGAATATTGATACATTATTAACTAAAGTCCACAGTTTACATTAGGGTTCACTTTTGGTGTTGTGCAGATCTATGAATTTTGAAAAGTGTACAATTTTATGTATCCACCATTACAGTATCATACAGAACAGTTTCACTGCTCTAAAAATCCCCTGTGCTCCATTGATTCATCCCTTTCTTCCTTCTCCCCAAGAAGCCTGGCAACCACTGATCTTTTTACTGTCTCTGTAGTTTTGCCTTTCCAGAATGTCATATGGTTGGAATCATATAGTATGTAGCCTTTTCAGCCTGGCTTCTTTCACTTAGTAATATGCGTGTAATTTTCCTCCATGTCTTTTTGTGGCATGATATTTCACTTCTTCTTAGCGCTGAATAACATTCCATTGTCTCGATGTATCACAGTTTATCCATTCACCTCCTGAAGGACATCTAGTTTGCTTCCAAGTTTTGGCAATTATGAATAAAGTTGCTATAAACATTCATGTGCAGGTTTTTTAGTGGACGTGAGTTTTCAACTTATTTGGGTAAAAACAAAGGAGAATGATTGCTGGATCATAGGGTAAGACTATGTTCAAGCTTTGGAATGAATTGCCAAACTGTCTTTCCAAGTGGCTGTGCCATTTTTCATTCCCACCAGCAATGAACGAGAGTTCCTATTGCTCCACATCCTCACCAACATTTGGTGTTGTCAGTGTCTTCGATTTTAGCCATTCTAACAAGTGTGTAGTGATATCCCGTTGTTTTAATGTGTAATTCTGTAATGACATATGATACTGGGCATCTTTTCATATATTTATTTGCCATCTATATATCATCTTTAGTGAGCTTTCTGTGCATATCTTTTGCCCATTTTAAAATTGGGATGTTTGTTTTCTTATTGTTGAGTTTTAAGAGTTCTTTGTATATTCTGGATACAAGTTTTTTACTGGATATGAGCTTTGCAAATATTTTTCTCAGTCTGTGGGCTTGTCTTTTTATTCTGTTAATCTTTAGTCTTTTCAATGTAGAGCAGCACTGTCCAAAAGAACTTTCTGGGATGATGGAAATGTTCTATATCTTTGCTGTCCAGTATGGTAGCCACTAATCACATGTGGCTATTGAGCATTTGAAATATGGCTAGTGCAAGTGAGGAACTGAATTTTAAATTTTATTTAATTTTTTAATTAACTTACATTTGAATAGCCACATGTAGCTAATGGTGACTGTATCGGACAGTACAGATATGAAACAGTCCCCTTGTGCTTTTTGTTTCCTTCATGACATTGACTAGGGGTCATCCTTATTTCCTCCTTTGTTTACAACCTTTCTTCTTTCCAATCCATTAGCAAGTCCTGTGGATTTTATCTCCAAAATATATTCCAAAATCACCCCCTTTCCTCCACCCCTCACTTTGACTTTACTCCAGACCACAACCACCCCTTGCATGGACGACTCTAACAGCCTCAAAACTGGACTTTGCTTCCTTCCTTGACCTCTACAACCTATTCTCTGTATAGCAACCAGAGTATTTTGTTAATACTTACATCAGACCACATCACTCTTTGCTCAAAACCCTCTAACAGCCTCCAATCACACCTAGCATAAAATCCAAGCTATTCAGGGCCAGCCCGGTGGCGCACTGCTACAGTGCGCTGCTTGGGAAGCGTGGCGGCGCTCCCGCCGAGGGTTCGGATCCCACGTGCAGACCGGCGGCTCACTGGCTGAGCGAGGAGCGGGGGCAGCGCCGAGGGTCGCGATCCCGTTGCCGGTCCCGGTCCGGTGCGGGCGCCACACCGAGGGTTGCGATCTGTTGCCGGTCAAGAAAC
>NW_007728083.1:279105-285199 GCF_000696425.1 Galeopterus variegatus | reverse complement strand
AAAAAAAAAAAAAAAAAAAAAAAAAAAAAAAAAAAAAAAAAAAAAAAATCCAAGCTATTCACCTGCAGGATCTGGTCCCTTGTCGTCTCCTACCACTACCCCTCCTTGCTCACTAGTTTCCAGCCACATGGGTCTTTGTGTGGTTTGAACACACGAATCATTTTTCCCTCTTAGGGTTTCCCCCTTCTTTGCACTTGCTGTTCCTTTGCCTGGAATATTCTGTTCTTGGATATTCCCATTTCTGACTCTTCTCATCACCTGTCAGCTTGAGTCAACAGGTCTCAACTCAAAAGTCACCTCTGAGTGGCCTTAGGACCACCCAAGCTAAGTAGCCACCTCCCAGTCACTCCTTTTCTCTGACATGATCCTGTTTTATTTTCTTTAATGCACTTAGCACACTAAAAATATCTTGCGTGTTTCTTTAGTTGCTTGCTGTCTGTCTCTCCTCACAAGCTCTATGAGGCCTGGGATCTTGTCTGTCTTATTCATGACTCTGCTGTTAGCACCCTCAACAGTGCCTGGCACATAGTAGGTGCTCAACACCTATTCACTGAAAGAATGGACATCTGTAGAGGTACAGGGCAGTTGATCAAGCACTTTGCCATTCAATCTACAGAGGCTTAAAACTTGGTCATTGGTCTTAAGGACCTCATAAATGTGCTGGAGGTGGGCAAACACATGCTAACATAAGGAGAATGAATGCTACCAGGCTAGGTGGCAAATGAGCCCTGAAGACAGTCAGCATCATAGCAGTTTGGAGGAATGCTGGAGCGATCCCAGAACCCTTGCAGGCTGAACGGCACCAGAGAGGAACAAAGAAGTGAATTTAGGACTGCTGAAAAGTCTTTCTAAAACTACAATCACATGAGTACACCTTTCAGGAATGTTCTTATATCTACTTAACATCTGTATTAATGTGACTACCTAATAGTTTTCTTTGCATCAACTCACTTTTTAAATGTTAGTATCTGTTTTGGCCTCATCTATCTATGCTAAGAAGAAATAATAACAATAATAATGATAAAAACAGACTTGATGTGCTTATTACATTTTAAAACATATATTAAAATAAATATGACTACTAAAATTAAAAATGTCTTTGTGTCAGGGCCGGCCCGGTGGCGCACTGGAGAGTGCGCTGCTTGGAAGTGCGGCCGTGCTCCCAATGAGGGTTCGGATCCCATGTGGAGACCGGTTCCCGCTCACTGGCTGAGCGCGGTGCGGGCGCAACACCGAGGGTTGCGATCCTGTTGCCGGTCCCCGGTATGGGCGCGACACTGAGGGTTGCGATCCCGTTACCGGTCAGTAAAAAAAGACAAAAAGGAAAAAAAAATATATGTCTTTGTGTCATCTCAGATCATCTTGCACATAGAGGAACATGAGGCACATTTTGAGAAAAACCATGGTAGGAATTGCTCTTGGGCAGCCAGTGCCCAGGCTTTCCTGCTGCCATCAGCCTCTGGTACCTGAGAATCTTGGGTGGTGTGCGCCCGCCCCCATTCAGCCCTGTCAGTCCAATCTGGCCTACTTTTCTGTCCATTCATTGCACAAGCCTTTACTGATGTTTATAATGGCCTAGGCCCTGTGCTGGGTGCTGGGGTCACAGAGGAGAACAAGACAAAGTTCTTGCTTTCAAGGAGCTCTCAGTCTAGAGAGGAACACCTATTTGGAGACAGACACATCACAGTCCATGGCAACAAGGTAATAAAATACCGGTATGTACAGAGTGCTGAGGGCAGAAAAAGAGAGGACACGAGAGGTAGCATGTCACAGAGCAGGTGGCACGTCGAAGGGCAAAGTAGGCGGGGGGTGGGGGGAGAAGGTTCCAGGCAACAGGAACAGAACAGGATGTATAAAGGCAATTGCAAAGTTTTTGTGGCCAGAACACAGGATGAGGGTCAGGGAGGGGGGCAAAGAGGCTTGAGAGGTGGCCAGAAGCCGTATCATGGCTTTATCCTAGAGGCCATGGAGAACCTCTGAGAAATTTTAAGGAGGCAAGGAGCTCTAGTGTGTCCTAGGGTAGAGCAAGCTTTCCAGCTGCTACTCCATCATGGCCATCTCTACCTGAGAACAGCGGCAGTACAAAGGATTTCTGTGAAGCCTTGGGCATGTGCTGATATGGATGACTGATTTACTGTTTAGCTCTTAACTGTCAACTACATTGTTGCCTTGGAATGTCATCCCTCCTGTCATCAGAGACCCTTTTGATGACAATTAAGTATAACCACCAATTACCACTTGTCTACCTCTGACCTGAATTAGAACTTGAGGTTGTGGATTAATCCCACCAGGCTTCTGGCATTCACAGGATATGAGCACTTAAAGGATATTACCTTGATGGGTAGGGTTCTCTGGTGTTAGCTTGCAAGGCACTACGGCAGTCTCAAGTGGAATCGAAGCAATTTCTAAAATAGCCTATGATTCATTTTTTCTCCCCTCCTGTGCCTAAATCTGCTGGCTCCATGTGGAGGGATGGGCACCAGTAACTGCAGAGGTGACATCACAGGAGTGGGCTGCTTGCCTGCCAGCCAGCTTGTGGAGCTGGGCCTCGCAGTTGTCTATCTGCTGGGCTGAGCAATGCCTCCCAGCCGTTTTGGAGTCACAGCTGCCAGGTTCTTTGGTTGATGTGCCTTCTCCACATTTCTTTTTCAGACAAAAATTCTGGGCTGGGAAATCCAGGATAATGGGAATAGCAGCAGTAGGAAGAATAATACAGCCTTACATCTGTATAATACTTCAGAGTTTTGAAAGCCATTTGCTCCATTTTGCTCCACCCAAACACCAGTGGGAAATGGAAGCTGGGATTTTCAGCTTGAACTGGAGACAAACTCTCACTCTTGCGTAAAATAGCTAAATTCTAACATCCCCTATTTACCTCAGGGCACATCATGATTAGGCTTTGGACACCACCAGAAGGTCAGAGAGACTCCCTTCAGCTTCTAGGTGTTTCCTGGAAGATAAATTCTCCAGGACAAATTACTTGGCAGGCGCAATCTATTAACTGTGCCATCTCGATTGGGCCAGCAAGTAGTGCCAGTCTCAGCACTGCCAACTCCTTCTGCACACCCTGGTTTACAGTCCCAGTGGTCTCAAAGACCTTTACTGGAGCCAAAGGCATGGCCACTAACAGTAGAGCCCTGAAGGTAAGGTGTGTCAGGAACATCTGAAAGTGCCAACTACTGCCAGAGTAGCTCAAGGGTCTGTGAAAGGAAAACCCACAATTCAAGCCACATCAACCATCACTGCAGATCCTGAAGTGAAGGGTCAGCAAGCCCAGTTGTGAACAGCTGAGGAGTGGGATGGAGGAATTCTTTTCTTGGATAAGCCATAAAAATAGTTCTGGAGTGGTCTCATGTTTGCTGTGTGATCTTCCAGCACCTGGTCCCAGCATGGCTTGGTGTCCCCAGTGCTCTACTGCCACAGTTGCCATGAGAAGTCTCCCCCAGCCTAGTTCCCCTCCCCTGATCTTCCCCAGCATCTTGGCCACCAGGATGCAAGCCAAAGGGGTGGCATACTCCTGCTTGGTCCTCCTGGTTTTAGATTAGACTTCAGTGTCACTTGTGTGTGTGCATGTGGGGGTAGGTGGGTAGGTGATGGAAGCAGTGAGCCACACATGATCCGCAGTACTGAGAGAGTGGCAGGTGCTCCTGCTGTTGTTGCTGCCATAGCTGCCACCATGAATTCAGAATGACCTAGTATAAGACCGCAGGTGCTGGTCAGTGCCATGAAAATGTCATTTTTGCAAACCAAGATGCTCGTACTCAGGCAATTCTGTCTGTTGGAAATCTTGGCGGGGTATAAAAGCGACCCTCTTGAAAGTTGAATCTGTAAACTTATTTGTGGAAAGTGAGTGGCAGAACGGAACATCACCACCTCCAAAGCAGAGAGGCCTCCCAGGACTTGTTTTCCAGCTCACAGGGGAAATGTGCGCCTAGGAAAGTAGATTAAGGATCACCGCCTCAGCTTGCTTTAGGGATGTGAATAAAAATCTTGGCTTGAGACTGCCTCTTCTCTGGTTGACTGATTTTTCAATTGATTTGTATTTATTAGTTAATGAAATTAAAGTTGTAAAAATGATAACAGAAACACAATAAATCTCTCCCACAACTGGCTGTTTCTATGTCACTATGGTGCATTCCTCACTTTGATTACTTCAAAGTCTATTATTTTGTTTTCAATTATTCTGTTTTTCTGGCACTGGAGAAAATCAATTTGTTTTATTTTCTCTTATTCATGCACTCAATTATGCTCTTCGGGCACATTTAATCACTTTGATGTTTTCATTTTATGGCCCGTCTCTAGGCACTTCAGCTGCATTGCTGCCAACGGGCAAGCAGGACTAATTTGCATGTCACAATGGACTTGAAATTCTAACTCAATTTAGAAATCTTTATGAAATCTCCCTCCAAAATATGCTTGGAGCTGCAAAGAGACAGAAGGATGTGGGCAATGTAGGAGCCTATAAAGACGTTTCTCTTTCTCAAAAGAGTGTGAGCTCCTTGGTGGCCTGACCATGGCTTGGGGATGTCCCTTTCCTGGTAGAGCAGAGGAGTTCATGGGATGGAATGTCTGCAGAGCTTCCTCTAGAACTCTGGTGAGAATACCTGTAGCAGCTGTCCCTCTGCAGCAAGGCCAGGGAGGCTAGTCCTGCTTATTCTGGCATAAAATGACCCTCAGCCCTGCTGGACTTGGTGGAACTCAAGACAGCACCTGAATCTCAGTTGGTTAAAGGGCCTCCAGGTAGACTGTCAACAGTTAGGCATTCCGGAAATTTACCTTATTTTCTCTAATAATTTCCAACCTTCCTCTTGCCCCTTGATCATTTTAGAGCTAAGAGCTGGAGGGGAATGAGCAATACAATTGCTTTAGGTATGTATTTTGGGCAAAGAAACAAACTGCTTAATTAAACACATTAGAGGCTCCAACTGCTCTTCAAAAATTCTTGGTTGGCTGTATGCAAAATTCAGCAGCTTCACCAGGAAGAAGGAAAACTGTATTTCCTCCTCCAAGTTTTGAGTATGATCCTCAGCTTTTCATGTGGAATCCCAGTTCCCGCACTTACCTGTGTGACCTTGTACAAGCTAATTAACTTCCCTATGCCTCTGTTCTCTTATCTATTAAATGGGGCTAATAATATTATCTACCCCAGGGTCAGATTTGCTTCCTAAACTTCAATACTGTCAAGAGTTTTACCATATTCATGTACCACTTATGTAGAAACTTCTCTTATATAGACTCATTTTTCTTTGGCTTAGCCTCATCTTAAACAATAATATCTGTGAAATCACGGAGTTTGATGTGATAGCTATATTTCTTTCTAATATACATTAAAACATATACATTAGACACACTAAACCCATTCCTACTATGGGGTCTTTGATCCTGTTCTTCTTTTCATCTAGAATATTCTTCACCCCAATTTTTGTAAAGCTCCTTCCCTTACTTTGTTCAGCTCTATTCTCAAATATCACCTCCTCAGAGAGGCCTTTACTAATCACCCTTATCTAAAATAGCACTAATCCTGTTCCATTGGTCTATTTGTCTATTTTTATGCCAGTACCATGTTGTTTTGGTTACTATAGTTTTTAGTATATTTTGAAGTTAGGAAAGGCGATGCCTCCAACTTTGTTCTTTTCGTTCAAGATTTCTTTAGCTATACAGTGTCTTTTGTGGTTCCATACAAATTTTAAGATCTTTTTTCTGTTGCTGTGAAGAATGACATTGATATTTTGCTAGGGATTACATTGAATGTGTTTCTGCCTTGGGTAATATGGACATTTCGATGATGTTAATTCTTCCAACCCACGAAAACATGGTCTATCCTTCCATTTATTTGTGTCCTCTGCAATTTTTTTCATTACTGTTTTACAGTTTTCATTGTATAAGTCTTTCACCTCCTTGGTTAAATTTACTCCTAGGTATTTCATTTTTTTGGTAGCCATTGTGAATGAGATTACTTTTTTGATTTCTTCTTCAACTATTTTGTTATTGGCGTATAGGAGGGCTATTGACTTTGATGTGCTGACTTTGCATTCTGCCACTGTACTGAATTCACTTATTTGTTCTATGAATTTTTTTTTTTTTTTTTTTTTGG
>NW_007728083.1:202146-279087 GCF_000696425.1 Galeopterus variegatus | reverse complement strand
TTTTTTTTTTTTTTTTTTTGTGGCTGGCTGGTATGGGGATCCAAACCCTTGATCTTAGTGTTACAAGACTGTGTTCTAATTAACTGAGCTAACCAGCCAACCCAGTTCTAGTAATTTTTTGGTAAAGTCTTTAGGGTTTTCTATGTATAGGACCATGTCATCTGCAAAGAAATGATATCCCATCATTTGCAGCAACATGGATGGAACTGGAAACCATCATGTTAAGGGAAGCAAGTCAGGCACAGAAAGACAAATACTGCATGGTCTCACTCATATGTGGAATCTAAAAAAAAAAAGTGCTTCTTATAGAAGTAGAGTAAAATAATGGTTACCAGAGGCTGGGAGGGGAGGGGGGCTGGGAGGGAAGAGAAGGAGTGGACTAAGGGGTACAAAACTATGCTATCTACCCTAAGTGAATCATTGTGCAGTATATGCATGTATTGAAGCAACACATTGTACCCCACAAAATAAGTATAAATATAATTTTTAAAAAGTTGTTAAATTAAAAACAAAATAAAATAGCACCCCTCCCCCAAATTTATCAGAACCAACACTAAATATTTATTTGCCTACTGTTTATCTTCCCCACTAGAATGTACGCTCCATGATGGGCAAGACCTTTATCTGTCCTATTTACTTCTGCATTGCCAGTGCCTAGAATAGTGCATGGCACATAGTAATACCAAACACATACTTGTTGAAGGAATGAAACACTGAAGTGGAAAATTAGCCTAGGAGTAACCAGGTTCCCCTTCCACTCCACCAGGTGGTATCAGAGAAGGCAGAGTGAAAAGCCAGGACTTTCCATCTCTGCTTGATGGCATGGAGACCCACCCACTGCTGTGTTGATAGAAGCCACATAGGGAGTAATCAAAAGGTGCCGTTCCCATTGCTGGGCAGGGTGATATCAGTGGAAGTCTAGTGGGGAGCCTGAATTTTCACTCCTGCCCAGAAGTAATAAGGTGCTCCTCTTCCCCTCAGGGTGTCAATGGTGGCTGAGTAGGGGGCCTAGACTTTTACCTTGACCTGGAGGCAATGGGGTAGTGCCCTCCTCCCCGGCCAGCATGGTATCAGAGGAAGACTGCTAAAACAGAAGATTTAAATAAGATCCAGAGCTTTATAACATCATACCTAAACTGTTCAGGATACAGTTAGAAAATTACTCATCATACCAAGAACAGGAAACTCTCAACTTGAATGAGAAAAAGACAATCAAAAGATGACAACATAGAGATGACACAGATGTTGGAATTATCTGAGAAGGAGGTTAAAGTAGCCATCATAAAAATACTTCAATGAGCAATTATAAACATACTTGAAAGAAATAAAAAAATAGAAAGTCTTGGCAAAGAAATAGAAAAAATAAAAATGAAATGGAAATTTTAGAACTGGAAAATACAAGTGAAATAAAAAAACTCAACAGATGGGCTCAATAGCAGAATGGAGGAGGTAGAGAAAAAAATCAGTAAGCTGAAAGACAGAACAATAAATTACCCAATTTGAACAAAAGACAAATAATAGACTGAAAAACTGAATAGAAACTCAGGGACCATGTGGGATTATAATAAAAGATCTAATATTCATGTCATCAAAGTCCCAAAGAGAGAAGAGAAAGAGGGGAGGACTGAAAAAGTATTTGAAGTTAGTAATGGCTAAAGATTTCCCAACTTTGGCAAAAGACATAAACCTACAGATTTAAGAAGCTTACTGAATCCCAAATAGGATAGACCCAAAGAGATCCATGCCAAGACACATTATAATCAAATTCCTGAAAACTAAAGAAGAGGGAAAAAAATGTGGGAAGCAGCAGAAGAGAAACAAAGCCTTACGTATAAGGTAATTGAAAATTCACTGATAATTCAAATGACAGTGGATTTTCCATCAAAAACCATGGAGGCCAGAAGGAAGTGATATAATATTTTTCAAGTATGGAAAAAAAATAACTGTCAACCCAGAATTCTCCAGTGAAAATATTCCTCAGGGATGAAGGGAAAATAAAGATATTCTTAGAGGAAGAAAAACTAAGAGAATTTGTTGCCAGCAGATCTACCCTAAAAAAGAATAGCTAAAGGAAGTTCTTGAAATGGAAAGGAAATGATAAAAAAAAAAAAGGAAACTTGAGCATCAGCAAAGAAGAAAGAACAATGGAAAGAGTAAAAATATGAGTAGACATAAGAGATTTTCCTTCTCTTCTTTAGTTTTCTAAATTATGTTTGATAGTTGGAGCAAAAATTATAACAATGTCTGATGTAGTTCTATATGTGTATAGAGAAAATATTTAAGACAATTATATTATAAAGATGAAAGGGACTTAAAGGTAGATAGGGTTTCTACACTTCATTCACACTGGTAAAATGTTGGCACCAGTCATATCATGACCAAGTAGGATTTATTTCAGGTATACAAAGCTGATTTAATATTTGAAAACAAATCAGTTTAGTCCACTCTATTAAAAGGCTAAGGAAGAAAAGTCACATATATATATCAGTATTAGTATCAACTGATGAAGAAACAACATTTAACAAAATTCAACACCCATTCAAGATAAAAACTCTCCAAAAACTAGGACTAAAGAGGAGGCAGTGCCTCAACCTGATAAGGAAAATCTACAAAAATCTACATCTACAAAAACTTACAGCTAATATTCTACTTAATGGTGAAAAACAATGTTTTCCCTCTGAGTTTTGGAACAAGGCAACTATGTCTGCTCTCACCACTCTTATTCAACATAGTACTGAAAGTCCTATCCCATGGAATAAGGCAAGAAAAGGAAGTAAAAAGCATAAAGATCAGAAAGGAAGAAATAAAACTGTCTATTTGCATATAAATGGTCTATGTAGAAAATCCCAAGGAATCTACAAAGAAACACCTAGAACTAATAAATGAGTTCAGCAAGGTCACAGGATACAAGATCAATAAATACAAATCAATTATATTTCTATACACTAACAGTGAACACATGGAAACCCAAATTAAAAATATAATTCCATTCACAATCACTCAAAAAAAATGAGAAATACTTGTGTATAAAACCTTTTCAGGATCTGTATGCTGAAAATTACAAAATGCTGGTGAAGGAAATCAAAGAAAATCTACAAAATGAAGAGACATACCATGATCATGGATTGGAAGACTCGATGTAGTAAAGATTTCAATTTCCCCCAAATTGATATGTAGGTTTAACACAATTCCTATCTAAATCACATCAAGATTTTTTGTAAAGATAGACAAGATTATTCTAAAGCTTATATGTAAAGGCAAAGGAACTAGTATAACTAAAACAATTCTGAAAAAGAAGAAAGTAAGATGAATCACTATGTGATTTTAAGATTTATTATATAGCTACAGTAATCAAGATTATGGAGAAATAGACACACAGATCAATGAAGCAGAAGAGAAAACCCAGAGAGACTGAGACATGTGCCTTGGAGTGAATGGGAATTTTGGAAAGGAAGGTGGCTCGATTTCTGCCCTTCTACTGGACAGAAGTTTACACCGTGAGTCAAGGAATGATCTTCTTTTCAAGACAAATGGGAGCACCCTAGAATTATTTGAGGTACCTAAGAAAGGAAACAGCACCTGAGACATGTAAAATACTCACCCCCCACTCCCATATTTCCCCAGAAGGTGCAGTGACTAAATTTTGTAAACCAAGGATTGGGACGTCAGGTCTGATGAAAGATTATTATCCTTTTCTTTAAAAAAATTAAACATGTATTACTTTTTTTCTGACTACAAAAGCAATCATGTTCATGGTAGAAATTTTGAAAAATACAGAAAAAGAATAAAGAACAAATAAAAATTACCCATAATTCCAATCCTAGATAACTACTGTTAAAGTAAACTACTTTGGTTAAAGTATCACATTTCCTTCTAGTGTTTTTCTGTGCACATCCACATACTCACTCACTCACACACACATTACAAAAATTGAGATGATACATTTACAAAATTGAGACTATATTGTATTAAACCATTTTGTATCCTATTTCTTCACTTGACATTGTGATCATGAGCATATTCTCATGTCATCAAATTATCTTTAAAAATTTGTTTTTTAATTGGCTGCTACAAATTTTTCCATGTATATGTACTATATGGAATTAGTACCATACCACAAATTCAATATATCAAAACAGTGTATATTTCTGTAAAACTATGACCCTTCCCCCAACAGCTTCCAATCCCAGTTGGTAACCAGTCTGGAAACCTCAGAGTCATCTTTACTTCTTCCTTTCTCCTTGATCTTCTAAAATTGAGTTACCTCCAAGTGCTGGTGATACTCTACATAACAGCTCTCAGCCATTCCTCCCATCCCACTACCACTGTTAGTCCGGGCCCTTGCAGGCTCACCCTTGGACTGCCATCACGATTCATTCCAAATATCACTGTATCATGTTGTGCTCTAATTCCAGAACCTTAAATAGCTCCCACTTTGCTGTATCGCATGTGGACTACTCAGCCTGAAATTCAAGCGAACCTGCAATCTGCCCTGCCCCCACCTTTCTGAGTTTCCCTTGCTCAGGAGCATATCCCCAGTCTGATATTTTCAAATCCTCCCAGCCTTCTGAAAGCAGTCTCCCTAAAGTCTTACACCTCAGTTTCTTCTATGTAGCATCAGCCCTCATTATATTCTGATCTGCCCAAGGGGGTTAGTTTTGTCTCCTCGCCTAGATTTCTCAACTGTTTATCAGAAGCAGGGACCATGTCATAAACTTGTCTTATATCTCCCATGGCACCAAGCACATGGGAGGCTCAAAAAATATGCAGTGATTGATAGAGCTGGGCTTTAAAGTGGAAACACAGTCATATCTCTTAACATTAAACTGGTTCAGAGAGGGAATAGTGGGAAGTTATTGCTTAATGGGTACAGTTTATGTTTAGGATGACAAAAAAGTTCTGGAAATAGATAGAGGTGATGGTCACACAGTAATTGTGAATATAATTAATTCCACAGAACTGTATATTTAAAAATGGCTAAAATGTCAAATCTTATGTTATATATATATTTTACCAAAATAAAAGAATAAATACATTTTAAAAATTAAACTGGTTCGAACCGCACTTTGGGAACCCGTGTAGGGTGGGAAGGGTTTACTAGGGGTGACTGGAAAAAAGCAGACAGGAGATGATGAGTAAGCTTGACAGGTCAATGCTGTCAAGGGGAGGAGGGGCACCAGGACTGGGTTCAAGTCCCGAGTTCACCACTTAGGTGTTATGTGACAATGGGCACATTATACAACATCTTCAGGTGCCAGTCTCCTACCTCATAAGAAAACTGTAAGGGTTAAGTGAGACCATGTATGTGAAGTACCTAGTACAGGGTGTTGTGCTGTGCACTTTCAAAGGGTTTTCATAGTTTGTTTCTGTTTTGTTTTGTTGGCGGGTACAGGGATCAGACCCTTGACCTTTGTATTATAAGGCTGTGCTCTAATCAACTGAGCTAACCGGCCAGCCCTTCCATGGCTTGTTAAAAGCGGTTGTCTAAGTTACTGTGACTTTGGGGAGTAGCTTCCATTTTTATTTTAGAACTTGTAAAATTTTCAGCATGATAGTTTTATAACTAATTTTTCTGTTCAACAACAACGAACCTTTCTATTTATTCTACTCTTTAGTGAAGCAAGAGAGTGGAATCTGCTCAATGCGGAAGCCTAGGCTGGCAGTAGGAGACACAGAGGATTAAAGAGAGGGCAGGGGACAGGAAGGGGAGATAAGGGATGGACATCACAGAGATCCTCACCCAAAGTCATGCAAATTGCCTCAGGGTATCCTTCACAATCTTGTTCCAAAGTCCTTCCACAAAGCCCTAAAGCAAATGGTCAGTCTGTCTTTGGGACCAAGCCTGCCTTTCCACTTATCCTCATGGCTTCTCAGGAAGCAAAAGAAGGTGTGGAAGGAAGCTGAGTTTTCATGGTGTAGAGTCCCACCAGGCAGGAGCACTGCTTCAAGCTTGGGGCTCAAGCAGGCCTTGAACATGCCGAGACCTGAAGCCCCAATTACTAGTCCCTAGAAGGATGTCAATCCCAGACTTCAGCCTGCCAGAGGGCCAGAGGAGGTGCTGCTTACACCCAGCACAATGGCTCTCCTGAGAATACTACTGGCAAATGTGCAGAGGGTCTCAGCTTAGGGCTGTGGAACTGTAAATAGCGGACAGGGGCTGGTGGCCACAGTGCACGTCAGACAGCAGGAGCTGGGTGAGCTGGTTCCTTCTCCTACCTCTGTCCTCTTTTCCTTCTCTACTCGGCTCAAAATGGAGCTGGAAACTCCAGATAACAGTATGGTGGGCGTGATGACAGCCATGGCAGGGGCAGGGGGTTAGGGAGGGCTAAAAGGCCTAGGTCAGGGGGCCAGAATTTTGAGGGTTGCCCATGGCTGTCTTCCTCCTATTTCCAGGGAGACATGAGATTTCAGGTGCTTTGGATCAGCCACATGGAAGGAACTGGGTATGTAGTGTTGGGTGGGAGGGGTATACTAGGGGTGACTGGAAAAAATCAGATAGGGGATGATGAGTAGATTTGACAGGGCAATGCTGCCAAGGAGGGGAGGGGCACCAGAAAGGCCAAAGAGCCTGACTCCAAAGCTCCAATTCAGACAGACCTTGGTTCAAATGTCTGCTCTACTACTTATTAGGACAGTTTGTGGCACATAGGCTGTGCTTAGTAATTACTTGCTGAATGAATGAATAAAGGCAATCTTGGCCAAGTCATTTATCCTCTCTGAGCCTCAGTTTCCTCATCTGTAAGGTAAATAGTAGCTATTATTATTTCACCTGTGCCGTCTCTCCCCACATCTGCATCAGTTTGTTGGCCCATCTCCCCAACCCTGCATTGCAGGGGCTGCCTACTAAGCCTTCTTCATTAAGGGTCACAAAGGGCAGATGTATACAAGGCCTTTCTCTTCCCTCTTGTGTCCATCCCCTCCCCCTACTTTCCTCCTCCTCTTTACCTCCTGACCCCATTCTTTTTCCATCCCAGGCAAACTTGGGGTATAGTTCTGGGAACTTAGGGCAAGTGTTGAAACCTTTAGTTGCAACTTCAACTCATACTCACAAATGCTCAACTCACCCTCTTCCCCTTTCCCAGATGGTTGGGCCTGGGCTACAACATGAAGCTCTGAGCCCCCTAGGGGCCCCTACATGATTCAGCAGAACACCTCCCACCTCTACCTCCATTTCCCTCACAGAGCTAGCAGGGCTTGGGGAGCTAGCCCTCTCTGGGGATTAGTCGCATCAGCACGGTTCTAACTCTGGAAGGTTCACCGTGAGCCAATTCCTCAGGAGTACTGAACCAGAGGAAAGGCAAGCAACTTTGAGCATATGCAGATGGTGCAAGAATGATTCTACAGTAGTGGTCATGAGCTGGGCTGAGCCATCCGCTCTCTAACCCATACTTCCTTGTGAACAATGACACGTCCCTTCAAGATAGCCCATCGACACAAGAAGAGCAAGTTATGGGAGCAAAACAGATCTTCCCTGTATAAAGCTAACAGCTTGAATTGACAATCTATGGTTTTATTTTTGTTTTTTCCTCTCTCAGAAAGATAATGGGCAGGGAAGATGGGATAAGGTGAGGTCTGAATTTGCCTGTCATTACAGTCATCCTGTGGTATGTGGAATGCATGTCTACAAGATGGACCTTCTCAGGTTTGACTTCCAATAGGCTAAAATCTCATCTTTTGTGCTTCTAAGGGATGTGGTGAGAAAGAGGAAAAACCTAAGCTCAAAGGCTGAACAATTTCAAGTGGACGTGATGGCTAAACTCCCTCTCATGGAGTGGAGCTGAAGCCATCCACTTCCTCATCACCATCTCTCCTCTCCAAATCGATCTGCACCCCTCACGCTACTCTTTGCTTTCAGTGGAGTGGGGTTGGGGGAGGGGAGGCACAACGAGAAATGGCCAGCTTCTCTGAGGTTTTTATAAGCAAGAACAAATGACGGTCTTGTAGATGGGTTCAAGAAAATCTTTCAGAATGCAGAAAATTCAGCAGCCGTTCCACACTGACCATTGTCATAGCAACGTACTATCTGATGGCAGCATGCCTCACTCGGCTGGAGGGGCACAGTACCGGTGTAGCAGGTTAGGCTGCCCATTTTTAGCAGCATTTGGACTTCTTTCGAGCCTCATTTCTTCTAGATTCAGCTGAATTTCTTTTCGGTTCTGGACTTTGCTCTGCTAGTTTGTGTGGCCAGAACACAAGACTTTGTCAATATGAAAGGGATGGCTAAATGGAAAAGCTGAACATTCCTAGTATTCTATCGTTGCTCTACTTGCTGTCTGCCCTTCCTGGGTCCTCCTTACCCACTCTTCCTCACTTAGTTTCTCTTCTTCTCTGCATTAATTCTTTCCTTTACACAGCATTACCTCTCCCCCATCCAACAACGGTGACTCATCTACCAACCCCTGCACTCTCATCTTATTCTTTTTCTTTTTCTTTTTTCCCCCCATTTTCTCATTGTAACAAACAGCATCCTAGAATCTTAGGGTTGGAAGGAACCTTAACAATAATTTAGTCTAATCACCCTTCCCCAGGGCAGGAGCCCCCGCTACAATATGACAGCCAAGTGATTGTCTAGCCTCTACTTGTATATCTCTAGTGACAGAGACCTCATTCCTTTCTGGGCAGCTTGTTCTACTTTGGACAGCTCTAATTGTTTGATAATTCTTTCTTCTATTGAATGAAAATCTGCCTTTTTATAATATCCACCCATGGGTCCAGCTCTATGCCCTGTGGCCCCATAGATCCTGTCTACTTCCTCTGCTCTGTGACAGCCTCTCAGAGATATGAAGTAGAGACCACATCCCCCTGAATCCTCTCTTCTCCAAAAAGCTCTGGCTCCTCCAACCAGACGTCTTGGAGCCGGCGCTATGGTCCTCTCCCCAGCCCGACTGACCTCCTGGAACATGCTCCTATTTGTCTAGAGCCCTTTTAAAGTGAGGCCGATACTGCATCAGCATCTCTGGAGGCTACCCTGCCCTGGTGACTCATACTGAGCTTTGCATCAACTAAAATCCCTAACTCCCTTTCAGACAAAATGCTGCTAAGCCATGTCTTCCCCATTTTGAATGTGTCCAGTTGTTTCTGAGCATCCAATTCCTAGTCCATATGTTTTCTCTCAGTTTAATTTCATTGTGTTACAATCAGATTATTGCTTTAACCTGTTAGGATCTTTAAAATATCTTGACTTCCATGTACTTTCCGTGTCCTCTAAGATCTATTATTTTTTCGCCAACCCTCATCCTAGCCTCTTATTGTAAGTCTCTCTCTTTTTTTAACTTCTCAATATACATTGTAGTTGATTTTTGTGTCCCTTTACCCGTTCCTTTTTCTCCCCTTCCTCTCTCCCCTTCCCCCACTACATCATATCTGTTCACTTGTGTTAACAAGTTCAAGGAATTGTTGTGTCTTCTTCCCCCACCCCTTTATTTGCTTGTATATTTATTTATTTATTTATTTTTAGCTCCCACAAATAAGTGAGAACATGTGGTATTTCTCTTTCTGTGCCTGACTTGTTTCACTTAATATAATTTTCTCTAAGTCCATCCATGATTTATTTATTTTTAGCTCCCACAAATAAGTGAGAACATGTGGTATTTCTCTTTCTGTGCCTGACTTGTTTCACTTAATATAATTTTCTCTAAGTCCATCCATGATTTATTTATTTTTAGCTCCCACAAATAAGTGAGAACATGTGGTATTTCTCTTTCTGTGCCTGACTTGTTTCACTTAATATAATTTTCTCTAAGTCCATCCATGTTGTTGCAAATGGCAGTATTTCATTCTTTTTCATAGCAGAGTAGTATTCCATTGTGTAGATATACTACAGTTTCCTTATCCAGTCATCAGATGATGGACATCTGGGCTGGTTCCAACGCTTGGCTATTGTAAATAGTGCTGCAATGAACATTGGAGTCCTAGTTCTCTTCCCTTTGCATTACCTTCCTTATGTCTTCTCCTGCTTGTCATTTCCATGTCCTTAATAGCAAGATGTCAGCACTCTCTGGAGCTATGTGCCTGGGTACATGTGCAGGGAAGCAAGGGCATACCCCTATCTGCACCTACAGAGGTGTGAGCAAGTAGCTGCAGAGGCTTGTCTAGTTTCTCTGTTTCTATTGCTTGGTCTGTGCTCTACCAGGATTTAGAGCCTGGATGGGGGAATGGCAAGGTTGAGGGAAGAAGGATAAGAGAAGTTGGTCCAGGATCAGTCCCAAGGGAAACAGGAAATGTGTCCTGGGTCTGAGAGGAACAAGGGGAAACTAGGGCGGATCACTCGTGTTTATCAGGGCTGTGGCACAATGAGAAGGACTGGAAAAGGGCCAGGAATGGAAGAATTTTAAAGGCTTTAAAGGTTGGACCAGGGAGGAGGATTTGGTTAGGAAGAGAAAACTTGTGGGGTTGGTAGCCATTGAGAGGCCAAAGGGAGGTGGCTTGAAATGATAGGGTCAGGAGAAGGCTGAGGGATTTGGGACACCTTAGAAGGGGCAATAAGCAATGTTGTGAGTATAGCCTTAAGGGTCTATGACTTACTAGCTTAGAACACTTTCTCCGGCCAAGGAGCCCAGGACATGGGTCCTTGCTATAGACTTGGCTGTTGTCATAGACTGGGCTCTGCTAGTGGATATGGACCTTAATGTAATGCTTAGCAAAGACCCTCGGGATGCACCATGTTCTCTCAGACTAACTCCGGCATAGGAAAGGCCTCACTTTTATGTTGGATTCTATTCTAATGAGGGACTCAAAGGTATGAGAACTGGTGCTATCTTGGACATTTTATGAATTCACATGAGAATTTCACTCTCTAGGGTGGGCAATACAATACCCTTGGCCTCTTAAATCTGCAAGTAATTAGGATCCAAAAAAATACACACACATAAATACAATCTAAATTAAACAGGAAAGGGGGCCCCAAATACTTAGAACAATGGTAGATGAAGTGAGTTGTGAAGCAGCTGGGGTTGGGAGGGGCTCTTCTGCAAAGCTGAGGGTGCGACCCCAAACAGCTAGTGGCCAGTGTGATCAGGAGGGCGATGGCCTGATGCCTGCCATTTCCCCTCCACCCTGAGACCAGAATGATTCCAGGGCAGCCTCAGGGAAGGGAAGAAGAGTAGGGTGGCAGCCCCACCTCCAGTACTCTGGGTGAGACAGGGAATCCAGTTCCAAGATGGTAGAACCCCTGACTACTCATTATAATTCCCCAGTCTCTCAAGGCTCTATTGGACCAAGGAACCAAGCCTACTGGAATAGAATGTCTGCAAGCCCCTTCTCCACTCCAACGCCCCAAGTCTCTATCAACTTGAACTTCGCTCATCTTAAAGGGCATTTTACTGTTGGCCTTCTGAAAGCAAAAGGGTCTCAGGGCACACTTTAGAACTGGTTTTCTATTGGAGGTGCCTAAAGCCAAAACTTTTGTCCTCCTGAAGATGACATTAGCAGGCCAAATGACAATCCCAACCAAAGAGCCAGTGTAGAATTCCAACTACAAGCTGTCAGGCTAAGAAGTGGTTTGCCTTCCAAGTCAGTGAAATGATTAGCCACTAAAAGACAAATGGTATTTGAGGAAGCCTCCAGTGATGGGCCACTGCAAGTGGGTGGCACAAGGAGGGCAGGACTCGAGGGGTGGTGCTCACCTTTGATGTAGTTGAGGATTTGTTGGATTCGGTGGGGCTCATTGCGGTCTGGCCGGCAGCTTGGCGTGATTTCCAGCACATAATCAGGACCATATGCTGTGAAAAACTGCAAGGAAAAGGGAAAGGCTAAACAACAAACTAAACCACATAAAACTTCCAAACCAAACCACATACAAACAGGGCAATCAAATAAACTCACCACTACTGACAAGGCAAGAGAGACCGAGCTGGGCAGAGCAGGATGATGCAGCAGGAGGCCCTGCCCTGACGCTATCACGTCCCACCCCGTTGCGACCTCCAGTGAGAGTCCACTGCTCCATCCTTCAGCTTCCTGTTCAAGGGTCTGCTCAGGTCTCAAGCTTTCTCTCCACCTTCAGCTCTTACTGCCACCCTCTTCTCTAGCCACACCAGACTCATCTGTGCTCTCCCACATCATACCTTAGGATCTTTGCCATCGCTCCTCTCTGTGGCCTACAAAGGCCTTCCCTCAATGCCTGCTGCCTGTGACAAACCTCCCTATCCTTCCAGGCACAGCTCAAATGTCACCTCCTTCAGAAAGCTGCCCTTCATTCTCCACCAACTCCCAGAGCATTCTGTTGATACCTCTCATATGGCTCTTGTTCAAATAGTGCTTGCCTGCGTATCACATGCAGGTCACTGTGCCAGCTGCAGTGGGGGCTATACAGATGGACAAGGTCTCCTCTGGGTCCTCTAGGTACTCATAAGCACATTCGGCCTTGGACAGAGATTTTTCGACAGTGACCAGACCTTCCCCACTAAATTATCAGCTCCCTGAAGGCAGGCAGCACCTGTGTCCTATTCCTCTCCTTGGTCCTCACAGACCATGGCAGCAGCCTATTCGTATTGGTTGCTTTAAATTTCCTGCCCCAGGAATGGCAAACAAGTCTAGTTTCTCTACTTCAGTTTTTCTTTCTCTGTAGTAGAGTTTATTTGTTTTTAAATTCAGGGAATCAAGATAAAGGTTTGTGGCTTCTATTTCTAGCTCACTAGATGACTCCTTGTGACCTTTGGTAAGTCACAATATCTGATTCAGCTTCTCTGTTAGGGCCCACTTGGTGAAAAACACTCCATGACAAAGGGAATCATTCAATTGGGATGAGTCTTTGAATGAGAAATATGCAAAGCTACTATTTCTGTTTAGTTCTTAACAGAAATAGTATTTGTGCACACTCACTGGAGGGAGAGCATATGGTCCTTAACATTATGTGCTTTCAATAGTGATATTGTTAGGTGGTAAGTAAACCAGGGAAATTCAAATTCCATGAAAAAAAAAAATGGTACAGAGGGCATAAAAAAAGGGATCTTGATAGGTGTCATGACTTTGATGCCATTCAAAGAGCTTCTTAAAAATAATCCAGGGTATTGCCATTGTCACCAAATTACCCTTGTTAAGAGTCTGGAGGTACATCTGGCACTGTGGGAGATGTTGTGGAACAATCTCTAGGGATTCTAATGCGTCTTTGTGGAATCCATGGGAGTAATTTGATGGGGAGATGGCTTTTGCGCATCCATGACAGAAAACTCTACACATTAAAAGGAAAATGCTCAAGACTGTGCCAATGCTTATAATGTCCTGTGTTTATGTGTGTGTGTACTGATCTAGAGACGGGCTTAGGTCCTGACTGCTGGCGTTATCACTCTCTGATGCCTGAAGCCCCGCGTTCTGGAGATATGAGGCCTTGAGTAGAGATCATCTTTACCAAACCCATATGTGGAACAGACAAGAGGGGTTACCTGGGGGACACATCCAGAAACTAACAATTCCCCCATCATGGTTAAAGAAACTTGAGAGGCTTGTATTTTTATTTTTATTTTTTTGTCTTTTTCCGTGTCCGGCAACGGATTGCAACCCTCAGTGTCGCCCCCGTACCGGACCGGGACCGGCAACGGGATCACAACCCTTGGTGCTGCTCCCACACCTCGCTCAGCCAGTGAGCGGGAACTGGTCTGTATGTGGGATCCGAACCCTCGGCGGGAGTGCCGCCGTGCTTCTCAAGCGGCGCACTATAGCAGTGCGCCACCGGGCCGGCCCCGAGGCTTGTATTTTTAGCCAAAGAGGGTCCCTCAGTCCAAGCCTAAGGAACTTGTGGGCTTGGCTCTGGAACAGAAGGCTTCAAACAGGTGTGACGCTCTCTTCTTGGGCGGCCTCTTCTCCAGAGGGTGTCAAGTGGTACACTCTTTTCATGCATATGGAAAGACAGGCTGAGCTGAGAGAGCAACAGAAGGCAGCTGCAATGAAGCAGCGCCTCCAGGAGACCCAAACGCTTGGCAGCAAAGTGCTATAAAAATCAGAGGCAGGGTGCCTAGCTGAGGTATAGGAGGAGGGAATGTACTGCCTCCATATGCAGAGATGACACTGCTGATCCTCTGTCAGCAAGACACATTGTGAGGTATTTGCTTTGGGCTTAGTGTTTGGAATAACACGTCCTCAACTTCTGAGTGCCTACTGTGTGGTTACCCACACTCTCCTACTTCGGCGTCTTCTTTGTCCAATAGCACACAGTTGCACGATGGTCAGCTGGGGCCAGAACTGACTTCCATGTGACAGAACTTAGCTCTACTCGGATTAAGCCTCCTGTCCTGGCTTCATTAGCACCTGGCTTTAACTAAGCCACACAGTGGGCAAAGTGTCATAAATAACCCATTCTCTGCTAAAGCAGGCTGGCTGCATGTAAGCCAAGTCTGGGTTTGTAAACTCCTCCCTACCTTTGCCAATCAGATATTATTCCCAGGTCTTACTTATTTGCACTATTCTTAAGCTAGGGGACTCAGATGGTTTAAGAAAGTCCCTATGCTGTGACATGGCAGCTGGCTGGCCCCCGCCTTGTGGGACTCTGTTTGGGGCTGAGGGAAGCAATAGGCACCAGGAAGTCATAGGATGTATCTAAAACAAAGGTGGTTCCCTGTTAAACCTCTCTGGCTCTGTCATGCCATTTCTGTTTCTGTGTTATATTTTTGTTTTTGCAGTTGTTAAATCTTTTCTACCAGACTATGAACTCTGCAAAGGCAACAAATTCTGTCGCGTTCTCTTTGCATACCCTGTAGAGCCGAACTCAAGGCATCACAGGTTTTCCTTAAGTGTATGTTGAATTAAATTAATTCACCAGGGGTTTAGCTAGCTGTTCAATTAATTGTGTGGAATAATTCAAAGAGTCAACTCATAGCATTAACAGCTTTTCTAGACTCTTGTTACTGCATGATGAGGTGGAAAGAACACTGGCTTTAGAGTCAGGGAAGGCTGGGTTTTGGCGCCTAGATTTAGCTGTGAGCCCTGGGTAAGTTTCTTAAACTCGGTTTTGTCATTTCTACCAGAGGGATGATAAATATTGACCTAGTTGGGTTGTTAGGGACCAATGAGGTAATATCTATAAAAGGGCCTAGCACAGGGCCCAGCACATAGTAGGACTTTAATAAATGTGAATTCCCTTCTCCTGGAGCAAGAGACCTTGCCTAACCATACCTCATCCATACTCTGAGGGATGCCGGGTGAGGCGGTTGGGGCTGAGATGTAGAAAGAAGAGCCTGTTGCTCCTGCCAGATCAAGCCTAGCAGCCCCAGTATCCCTCACCACTTGCTTAAGCCATTAGCTCAGCCTAGGGCCAGTGGAGAAACTGACTTCTCTCATAGTTTCCTGTCCTACTGTCCTGCCACTTGTTACTTACTGGCGAGGTAGAAAGGAAATATGATCACGCAAGGCAACAGAGATGTTGGGGTGGAGGGATTTGGCCAGTACTGGAAATAGCTTGAAGCCCCACCCTGAAACTGCCCTCCAGCCCCGGAGAGGAAAGGAAATGGGCAAGCAGCAGTCCCATTCCCAGACAGGTGGAGCAGGGGATGAAAGAGGCCAGCCGCCTTTCAAGGGAAAACACTGGCTTTGATCTCACTAAAGGAAGGAGGGAGGTGCTAACCCCTCTCTGCTTTCCCTCTCAGCATTCCTTCGGCTTTCTGGGTTTTAGTTTATACATTTTTGAAGGGAACATGGTACTGGAAGAGGGCAAGTGGAAAGTATGAGGTGGGGCAGAGGGGTGGGAGTTGAAGGTAAAGGCTACCTTAGGGCGATCAGTCCCTTCTTGACCCAAGTGTCAATGAATAAAGAAGTGTAAATGGTTCAGCCCTAGTTCAGTTTAGCCCAACTCAACTCCTTTCTTGCTCACTCCTTTCCAGCTCTTGCTCACACAATGAAAACAGCATACAACTAGGTATTTGGTCAAAAAGATACTCAGAAGAAGACTTAAGGTAGCTATTATTCTTCCATAATCCCATTTGGTCACAGGAAACCAAGCCACAAACCTGAATCAGCTGATCCTTTTATTCTCACCTCAATATTTAGTAAGGACCTACTATGTGCCAGACTAGGTTAGTCGCTGGGGTACAAAGACAATAAGGCATGTTTAATAGGAGGGATTATTAAAGAACAATGTGATGAGTGGTTTACTACTATTACTACTGCTATTACTACTACTAAAAGTAAAAGTAATATCAGCTAACATTTACTACAGGCTTATTATATGTCAGGCACCTAAAGTGTCTAAGCACTTTTTATGGATTGACTAACTTAATTCTCACAACCAACCCGTATGGTGGGTACTACTATTGCTCCATTTTAAGATGAGGATCTGAAACACAGACGGTTAGATAACTCGAGAGAAATCATACAGCTAGTATATGTGGAGCTGAGATTTGAACCCAGGTAATCCTGGAGGTCAACACTAGTTATAGGAGCCCATACACCATCCTAGAGGAAGTGAGTGTGGAGTAGGGCCTGCAGAGGGGTACAAAGGGTGGCAGGAAGGCATTCCCAATAGAGCCTGAGCAAGACAGGGGGTGTGAAACAGAATGGCACATTTTAGGCACTGAAGTGAATTAGCTATGGTGAAGAACCACCTGGTTCTTCTGGGCACAAGAACCAGGACACAAGGCTGGGGAGGCAGGCATGAGTTTCACAGCAGGCCTTGCTAAGGCATTTGGCCTTATCCTAGCCTAGAAGCTCCAGGAGGGCAGAACATTTTTTCTTCCCTGCTGTACTGCCAGTTCCCAAAACAGTGCTTGCACCTAGAAGGTAGTAAATAAATAGTTGTGGGATAAGCGAGTGGAAGCTTGGGGGAGATACTGGAAGCTTTTAAATGAAGGAATAAACAGCTGTGCATTGTAGAAGGAGAATGTACTGGAATTTGAGAGGAAGGAGGCAAGTAGGGACACCAGTCCAAAGCCTGGTGCCACAGCCCTGAGAAGTGGTAATAGGGCCTGAGCTAGGACAGTTGTGGGAGGGATGGAGAGACAGAAAAACTTCAAAGATAGCATCAATAGAACTAAACAGTGAATTGGCTGTGGGGAGTGAGGAAGAGGGGAGAGTCAAGGATTTCTGGCTGTGTGGGAGAAGCAGTAATGGGATGAGGGATACAGGCAGAGAGGGAGGTTTGGGGATGGGGTGTATGTGTGTGACGGGGTGTTCAGTTAGGAGCGTGTTGAGGGTCAGGATCCTGATGATATAGTGGTCTGTATGATAAAGGAGGCCCAGGTGAGGAGAGAGGGTGGGCCTATGACACAATACGTATTATAGATTTGGGAGCAAGGAATTGGACAAGATGGCCATGGCTGGAGGGGTGGGGGTGGGTAAGGCTTACTGCGGAGTGAGAAGAGAAGAGAGGCAAGGAAAGAATCATGGGGAAGAGCAACACTTCAGAGGTAGGCAGAGGGAGTGGAAACAGTTCTGAAGACAATTTGAAATCCTGCAGAGAGGTTCAATAAGAGGAGTCTGAAAAGTGGCTTCTGATATGTTCATTGGAAGGAGGTCTTTGCTGCAGCAAAGTCAGTCAGGAGGGTGTGGGCAGAGGCCTGACTGGAGTGGGCTAAAGAGTTGGATGGGAGGAAGAAGAGATGAGAATGAGGACGAGAACACATTATTTTAGGGGTTTGATACAGGGGTGGACCTGCGGTAGGGCGCGTGTTTTAAGATGGGAGAGTCTTAAGTATATTTACAGGCTGAGGGGGAAAAGCCCATAGGACAGGAGTCAGGGGCAGCCTGATAGGGATTTAGAATTAGTTATGTCTGTTTTTCTGGCCTATGAGACAGAGATCTACAAGGGAGGAATACTGTTTTACTCATCTTTATATTACCTGCAGCTCCTAGCATAAGGCCTGAAAATAACAGGTGCTTAATTCATGCTTGTTGAAAGAATGAAATAAAGTGTGATTGGGATTCTAAGGTGACTCACATCCAGTAGGGAAGATTAGGGTCTGGCAGGATAAAGGTGATTGCAGACACGGAGGGATGGGGTGTCTGTGGCGGAGTAGTCAGAGGAGACATGTACCATAAATTGGCTAAAGTCAGAAAAGGAGAGCATGGAAGCCTTGGCTCCCAGGTTGAGGAGACAGGACTTGATGTGACAGGCACTGGGGCAGGGATAGGACTGGAGCTGTGCCTGATGAGAACAGGGAGCAGCACAGAAAGGCTGGGTGGCTACTGTGAAGGTGACTGCAATAGTCCAAGGGGGAGGCAACAAGGAATCCAACCAGCGTGATTGCGGTGGGGACGGAGCAACAGGAAAGAGATATGTGAGGGTAGACTCAGCAGGGCTTGGCAGTTGGTTGCTGTGGAGGAAAAGAGAGAGCAGGGAGAAATCGAAGCTGACTCCTAGATTTTGAGTCTGGGGAGTGGGAGAATCTCAGTGCCACCGACTGGAGCTGAAGTAAACTAGCAGGAAGAGCAAAGTCTAGCTAAGAGAACATGAGGGGCTTGGGTTCAGTTGGGTTTGAGATGACAGTTAGGGTATCTGGGTCATGACGTGTAGCAGGTGGCTAGAGATGTATGGTGGTGTGTGGAAGTGAGGTCATGGATGCGGACTTAAGTAAAACATTGGGAGAAGGTCTATATTTAGAAGGTAGTTGGGGGATAAAAAGATCCAGTGGATAGAAGGAAAAGGAGAAAGAAGAAAGAGAGTTAAGCGAAATCTCTTGGAACCTTAGGGGTGAGAGGCAGCATAAGGAAGATGCTTAAGGGGATACATCAGCCATGCTGGCAATGTGCCCCTCAGGCTGAAGTAGTTCCCCTCTCTCTTCTGGTCAGTTGTGGATACAATGACACTTCTCTGTCCAGCCCCCTTTCTATAATACTCCAAGCAGCTCTCATTTTTTAAAATTGTTAACTCCAGGTCTACCTTTTCCTAAAAATTACACTCGATTCTATCTGGGCAAGCCCAAAGTCAGTGCCAGTCTCTCTTGTAGACCCCTGACGCTTTACTGCATTTTCAGTTGGGGAAGTTGCGCCTGTGACTGTAATGTGGGCCCTGGCCAGGGAGAGCATTTCTTGTCATGAATTACCCTGTGAAGAGAACCCATTATCACCAGAATAACACAGCACCAGCACTTTGAACCATAGCACGATCTCGTATGATACTTTTTAACCGTTCCTATATCAACAATTACTCCATCAAAGAACCTGGGCCCAATCATGATGAAAACAAAAAAGGCCTCTTTTTCCCAGAAAAACATTTCCATTTCCAGGAAATTCGGTTATTACATATGTCATTTCTGGTACATTTTAAGGACATAAAATTGCAGTGGTATTATCAGGAGTAAATTTTATTGTCATGGCTTTACAACACAAACCAACAAAAATAATAACTCCATTAGTTGTTGGATCGAAGTGGCAGGAAGCAGCACATCAAAGGCGATCGCTAGCAGGCGAGGGGCTGGGGGATTAGGAGTGTCCAGAGCACAAAAAAGAGGTCAGGGAGATATGGGCTACTGGAGATAAGATATTACATGTGGAGGTGGACATAAGCATGGAGGAAAAAATGAATTCTTAGTTGCTGGAATGGAAACCTGGTGGCCTGTCTAGACTACATCTGTATCCCACCTGTGGTCCTCATCTCACCTTTTGGACACAGAGTTGGCACTTAAGAACTGCTTGATGGTGAGGCTTATACACCAGTGCAGAGTTCTGCCAAGAACTGTTTGTGTGAATGAGCGAGTGAGTGAATAGGGCAATAGAAATAATTTTATTATTCAGATGTTTTAATGGCATTTTAACTATTGGTATAGAAAAAAGTTTATTAAGCAAAATAAATGGGAAATGTTACCTTACTTGAGGACCAATTATATTTAAGCAAAGAATATGCCCGATATTAATAAGTCTTTTTTCATTAGCTAAAGTACTTAGAGGCTTTGTGAACCCATATATATAGCCCTTTTGCATATCGTCTAATTAGAAAGGTTCCTGTTAGCCAATCCACAGTAATGTGTGTGTGTATGTGCACATGTGTGCATTCTATTAGGTGCTAAGCATCATTCTAGGCTCTGGGGGAGGGGGAAGCTAAGTACAAAAAAAAAAAAAAGAATAAGTTCTGGTGACTGCTTTCAAGGAAATGAAAATCTACATAGAGAGAGGAAGATATAATTACAGGAAAGGCAGAGGAATAAATCCAAGCTAAACTGTGTGGTGTTGGTTAGAGTATAATAAAATGCCCTCACATGTTGGGGGCACTGGACAAGACTTGTCCGAGGTCATAATGCTAACACTGTATAACATAGTAACAGATGTGAACATAAACCCACAGCTCTGAACTTTCAGTCTAGTGGGCTTTCCATTACATCATGAAGCAATAGCATAGTGGTTAAAGACAGGTTTCTGGAGTCATATGGGATGATCCCTAAATCTTTACTCCACCATTTACTAGCTGTGTAACCTTAGGCAAGTTACTTAACTGTTCTGTGCCTTAGTTTTCTTGTTTGTAAAATGGGAATAATAACAGAATCTACCTTATAGGGTGGTTGTAACAATAAATGAGCTAATTCATATAAAGCACTTAGAATAGTATCTGGCTTATAGTAAATGCTCAGTAAATGTTGTTATTAAATACTAGATATTATCATTTTTCTTATGCTTTACCGACTGTACAAAGAAACAAAATTCTAAATGTAATGGACAGTACTACAACTGGGTTTCTTTACATATGTCCTTTCAGATTGAATGAGGGTGAATTCTGAACAGGTTATCCTGTATCCAAAAACCCTGAATCCAAGAAAGAGGGGCAGAGAGATCAAGAAGAGAAGGAGTCCAAATGAAAGGTGACTAAGAAAAATGGAAGACAGGAGGAGGGAATGAGAAATTGCAAGTGGTGGGGAAGACAGGCAGGGGGACAGAGGTGATAGAAAGGAGGAGAGGAGATAAAGTGGGGTTTGATTGTGGAGGGGAGGAAGGAGGTACAGGGAGGAAGCAGGAAAGACAAGGGCAGTGTGGCTACCACTTCACTAGGGGTCTCCTTGCAGACCAAGGTTTCCCTTCAGGGTATGGTGATAGAGTTTGGATGTGTTGTCCCCCCAAAACTCGTGGAAATCTGATCCCCAATGTGGCAGTGTTGGGAGCAGTTTGAGTCATGGGGGCAGATCCCTCATGAATGGATTAATACCTTCCATGGGGCCTGTGGGTAGTGAGTGAGTTCTCGCTCTATTAGTTCCTGGAAGAGCTGGTTGTTTAAAAGACACTGGCACGTCCTCTCCCTCTCTTGCTTCCTCTCGCCATGTGATCTGCTTGTACCTGCCGGCTGCCTGCCGCTTTCCACCATGAGTAGAAGCAGCCTGAGGCCCATGCCAGATGCAGCTGTCCCAGAATCGTAAGCCAAATAAACCTCTGTTCTTTATAAATTACCCAGTCTCAGGTATTCTGTTACAGCAACACAAATCAGACTAATACATGTGGTTTCAGGGGTTTTAAGGAAGGGCCCTGGCCATGACTAATACCTTCCTCACATCACTGCTTATCCTCAAATTTCCACTAGTACAGAGAATTCTTCCCTCATAAATATGTGCAGGGCCAACTCTAGCTATACCACATGTCTCTGTTAATCAAATGAATATTTTGGAAACAAGCCTACACATGAAGCTTTTTTACATCAAATTTTCCTTAAACCAAGGGTGGGGATGGAAGAAGTGAGAGTACAGGGAGACTGCTTCACCTGGCTTGTTGCTGCATAAGTACTAAGATGCCTTTGAAAACTGATTCGGCTGGAGGATTAGTACATATTGCCCTGGCTTGTTCCGTATACTACTCTAAGCAACTGCCCTCTCTCCATCCCTCCACTGCTAAACTTCTTCAAGTCTCTCCTTTCTTCACCACCTTGACCCCCTCATTTCTCAGACACTTCAACCTACTGCAATCTGGCTTCTTCCTCACATCTCCATTGAATTGTTTCTTAGAATCAGGATGGAAAAGAGATTTCAGCTTGTTGGCAACTCAGATTGACTGGCAGCAGCTGCTCGGGGTACTGTGTTGAGAAGGATTCTGAAGCTGTGTGTAGGTTCAGCAGGAAAGTGCATCATGATCAATTTGTAGTGGATCCATGGGAGTAAGTACATGATGGGCAGGGTGGGCGCTGGGGGGATGTAGTCATATGTGCCCTATATTTGCTATTTCTGCTTCAAGAGACCAAGAATGACCTCCTAATTGCCCAACCTAATGTCTTCTTTTCAGCTATCACTCATCCTATGTGATCTCTCTCCAGCACGTCATCAACCACCCCCTTCCTTTTGACACTGTCTTCTTCATCACGACTGGCTCTCCCTGTTCCTTCTCAGTCTCCTTCCCTGGATCATCTTCCTTCATCTGTCTGTGAAATGCAGGTGTCCTCAGGCTGTACCCTCAGCCTCTTTTCTCACTGTCTGCAAGATTTCACCCTCTCTGCTGCTGTTTTAATCACATCTATGCAGAGATCCTACATCTCTGGGTCAATCAGTGTTTGTCCCCAGCCTCTGACTTGCATTTTTAAGTGTCCGCTGGACATTTCCACCTGGAAAACTTGAATTCTTTCAACTTATGCTTAATATGTTCCAAGTAGAGCTAATTCAGTGTAAGTCCTTCCAAAGAGAATCTTTTTTTGTTCACTCAGCACCACAGGTGAACCCTACCATGCAATAAACTCCTCAGCAAAGATTTGAACTTATGACCCTGAATGGGTTGGTGTGCTTGTGCTTTGTTTAGAGACACTGGATTTGGTAATTTCAAAATACCTGAAATAATAAGGTTTAGGGGATCTCTATCTCTGTGATATTCCCATTGTTCGATGAACAATGATTTTTTTTCTCACTATTTGTCAAATAAAAACATATTTAACTGTGTGCAGGAATGTAGCAAGAGGCATAGAGTACTCCCAAGACGGTCATTCTCTCTCAGGGGACAGCCTGATAGCAAGCACTGTGCTTTGATTATTTGAAAACACTCACTGGTTATCTGCTGGGGCAGGATGCAGTGTGGTAGGTGCTAGGGAGACAGTGATGAAGCGGATACAGTCTCTGGCCTTGAGGAGCTTGCAGTCTAATTAGGTGATGCAGACAGGTGCAGGAGGAACTATGATGAGAAGAATGTCAGAGGTGAATCCTCTGTCTGGGGCTATGGGAATTCTGAAGTGGGAATTCTTAATTCTGAGTGCAGGGGCTGGGTAGTGGATAAGGCTTCATGGAGGAGAGGGGAGGCAATTTAACTGGCCTTGAAGGATGAAGAAGATTTAAATAGGAAGGCAGAGAAGGGAAGAAAGGCAGAAGAAGCAGAATAACAATGAAGATATATTCTAAACAAGTCATCAAAAATTAATTTATAGAAAGAACAGAGTACTGGGTCAAAACCAGCACCAGCACAGCTCTGTAAGCAACTTTCTTATCTTCTCTGAATAAGGCATTCTTCTTTTGTGATGGACAGTGATAAACTGATGGGCTAGGCAGAGAGAGAGGGAAAAGCCATGGATAGACTTGGTACTCCATCAGAGCAAGATTTATCTCTAATATATCCATCAGAGAGGTTACTTGGGGGCAAACTGAAGTTGTACTTGCTCAGAACCTATTGATTCATTTGTTCACTCATTCACACTATACCAATGTTTCCTGGCATTCCTGTGTGTCAGGCCCTGTCTGCTAAGAGATGAATGAAACTTGCCCCCTGCCTCAAGCAGTGGTTGGAGAGACAGCTGTGCAAGGGAGCAATTATAACGCTCTGTGATAAGTGCCATCATGAGGTGTCTTCCCTCCTGTAGTCCAGAGGGAAGACAAAGCAAAATCAAGTTGTGCTCTCTGAGTCAGTCTCTAAGTGATTTCCCTGTCACCCCTCCCTCCTTGAGTTTTTTATCAGAAATTCAGATCTGATCATGTCATTCCCCATGCTTAAAAACTGTGGTTGGCTCCCCACTGACTGCAGAACAGAGTCCAAACTCTAAAGCAGGATGTACAAAGGCCTGCAGTCTGGCCCAGCTAACTTCTCTAGCCTTATCTCAGACCACGGTCTGGGCTATGGCCCCTAACCTGTAGCCACACTGAACCGTAGAGGGTCTCCCCACCCCTCTTTATCTGGTCAGCTCTTTTACTTCCCTTGAGTCCTTGATGAATGCTGTGCTGTTCCCAGCTCCCCTAGACGGAGTAAATTCCTCCTCTGTGTTCTCACAGATCACTGCAGACCTCTCTGCTCTAGCACTTATCACATTCTAGTGTGTAATTGCTTGTTTATGTGCTTGTCTCCCCCACTAGGCAGTGTTCTCCTCAAGGGTGGGAACTGGGCCTCACTCTTTTCTTTATCTCCAAGATTTGGTATGGGCCTGGCACACAGTAGGCGCTCCATAGATCTTTGCCAGATGAATGAATGACTCTGACATGTGGTCAGTTGGGCGCGCTCATTGTCAGCAGCTGGCATTACTTAACATGAGAGATGCATAAAAAATGAAGGGCAGCCAGAGTAGCTGAAAAACAGGCGGCTCTAGTGACATCACGAAAAAAACAAAACAAACTTGAGAAGGCTGAGACAACGCTCTCACTTGTGCCTTAACAAGTGACTCTTGCTTCTGAGCAGCCCCTTTTTGTCTGCTCTCCCATTTGCTTTTGAAAACCCGGCCATTGAAATGATTCTAATTATTCATGTTCAGTGGCATATCCAGGAAACACTTAGTTTACAAGCAATTAAAATACACTACAATAGATTTATGCAGGTTGAACCGGATCCTGCTGGTAAGAAGGGAGTAAATGACTTATGTCTTGGAGGGATATTTGCTCTCCAAGGTTGCTATTTATCACTCTTGATCTGCCTTACTAGTTTGGTGCTAAAATGGCAAATATCCGGAGGTACTTCTTAAGGTGAACATACTGTGAACATCTTGGGGAGCCTGTTCCAGAGTCACGGACTTTGTACTTCCCCGCAGCCAGCTGTCCTGTAAACGTGTGAGTGGCAGGTGGCATGGGGCAGTAGAAAAGCTCCCCAGCACCATGATCAGGGGCTTGGTTTCTAGCAAGACTGGACCACTAGGAATCTGCTATGGGTCAAATGTGTCCCCCAAAAGTCCATGTACTGGAAACTTACTCTCCATAGTAACAATGTTAAGAGGGTGGGAAATCCTATTATGACAGAGGCTGGACCTTTAAGAGGTGATTAGATTGTATGCACTGTATTTCGTGAGTGAATGGATTGATCCGTTCTGGAGTAATAGGCATGGTTCTGATGGCTTTCACAAGAGAGCAAGTGATCAGGTTAGCTCTCTTGCTCAGCCCATTCTCACCATGTGACACTCTGCATTGCTGTGTGGAGAGTTCCCACATAGAAGGCCCTCACCTGATGTGTTCCCCGGACCTTGAACTTTCCAGCCTCCAAAACTGTAAGAAATAAATTTCATTTCTTTATAAATTACCCAGTTTCTGATATTTTGTTATAAGCAACAGAAAAGGACTAATGCAGAATCATTTAACCCTTCAAGGCCCAGTCTCTGCATTGATAAAATGGGGACATGAATCTCCATCCTGCCAACCTAAAGGTCTGTTTATGAGGACCAAAGGGAGAAATTTTGCGTAAAGCTCTAAAGGCTAGACAAATGGAAGGGCTTTCACTTTCATTACAAAAACTAACTCGCGGCTATTGGCCCCTTTAAGGTTCTAAATGTGGCTAACACTCATTGACAGATTAGCAAAGGTACACTTAGTCTCACCCCCTAATAGTTTATTTAAGAGTCCACGCAAGGATAATTCATCACCTCACCCTACTCAAACCAACAGTGTTTTAATGTCCCTCTAATGAAGACAGCAGTCAGCAGCTAAACAAACATGCCCTCTGGTTGAGAACAGACATGGGGCAGCAGAAGCCTAGCACACAGAGCCTGGGTGTCCTCAAAGATTTGGTGCCACACTTCCCCACAGCAGGCTCTGCTTTCTTGGGTTTGATTCTAGGGGAAAAAAAAAAAAAAAAAAAAAAAAGACCTCTTTTTGGTGCTCCAAGAAATGTGGAATAACATATGGCTAAGCCATTTAGTGGGCCAGTGTGATTGGTACAAAATTTAGAATGAACAAAATAAAATGGCCTATTTCAGCATCAACTTTTGAGCTAAGTTCAGAGGTACTGTAAAAAGGCCAAAAGTCTGGCACAAAAGCAGGGCAGGGAAGCAAAGGTCATGGAAAACCAGTAAACTGGAGTGATGGACCACCTTTAAGTCTGACCTTAAATTATTAAGGCTATGAGATACATTAACGGAAACTCATTTATCCTACTTATGCAAAAGGATCCTGGGTTCCTTCACGCTCTGTCACACCTCCCTGCCTTTCTGTTCACCATTCCCTTTGCAGAGAATGCCCAGCCCTCCCTTCTCAGCCTAGACCATTCCTACTCATCTTTCAAGACCCAGCTCAAATGTAACCTCTTTGAAATCTTCTCTGACTTCCCAAAGGTAGAGTTCCTCGCTCCCTCCCCAGTGCCTCCACAAGGCCTTTTACAGCCCTCTGGCCCACTCTAGCATATTTGTTTATGTGCCCTTCTTTCCTATTAGGCTGTGAGTGCAGCTCTTAGGAGCAAGAACCACACGGCACAAAGATGCTTTCTTAGCACAAAGCAGGGCACAAAGATAGCTCTCACTCAAGGCTGGCTGAATGAATGAGTGTTTGAGCAAATGTGCAGTGAACTCATTTATTGGGTCTGCATGGGACCCAAAGGGAAGGCTCATTAGGCAATGATTTGATATGTTATACATGCTTCTTCAACACTGGTTTACCTGATTAGCGACTACCTTGGTGCTGGCCAGCAGCAAGAAGGGTGCTGGCGAGCAGCAAGAAGTCTGCTGGCAGAGGCAGCCCGACAATGTACTTACGAGGCAAGACCTTGGGTGGCCTCCTGGGCCAGGCTCTCAGCTTGGTTCTCACAGCTCGCAAGCACAAACTGGAAAAGTGCTGCTCCCCACCCCCACTTCTCAACTCTCCTGTGCTGGCTTCTCATGAAGTTGACCAGCAGCACAGACAGCAACATTTAGTACACTTGAAAATTGAAAATGCATCCATTACCAGAGAGGAATGCCTAATTGATGGAGCCTGACCTGGCCAGGGCTCCCACAGAAGCTCCGGCTCAGCATCCACAGCCTCCGGTTCTCCTTCTGGTTCTGCTAATGATGAACTCGATGACTTTGGACATATCGGTTCATTTCACATTCCCCATCCCCAATATGGGGAGAATAATGAACACGTTGCACGGATTGAGTCAATAAGAAGCTTGACGGAAATCCCTGTGGACGGGGGAAGCAGCGGTTGATACTGGCAGGGCCTGCAGGTTTTTGTTGTTTTGGTTGTTTCTGTTTGTAAGTGTGAATCACTCTGCCTCAAGCCCAGATGTGCAGCCCATGGAGAGGAAGGGCAGGCAAGCAGGCACCTCCGGCCTGGGTTGCAGCAGAGCCAGCGCACACGGCAGCGGACAGCATGGAAAGGGACAGGACAGGCTGGGCTGGGCCGGGAGGCTCCGCTGTGGGCTTGCCAACAGCTGGTCTCCCGCTCCCCGGTAGAGACCAGGAGCAACAAGCTCTGAAGGCTGTGCCTACTAGAGCAGTTTAGTATTGAAATCAGATAAAACTCGCGACAAAGTCAATCTGACACATCTTTAATGATACACATAATGATTATTGTGCTGTGCTGTAATTAGGCATAATGGTAAGCAGCTCCCAAGAATGACTGTAATTACAATTACTTTTACACAGCTGAACCAAATATTTCTGAGGTCAGCCAGGATGGGGTGGTGATAGGAGGGTGGTTGGACAGGATGCAGAGCAGAAACCTGGTTGCAGGGCATTTCTCTGTTCTCCTTCCTCTCCCCACCCCACCCTCCACTCCTCTTTGGGAAACAGACAAAAGATCTCATGAGGGGCCTGGGGCTTGAATGGCTAGCTCCTTTCTCCGGCCAGGGAGAGGCCATCCAGAAGCTCCTAGGGTTAGGGAACCTGGGGTGTTCAGATGAGCTTCCAGCTGCTTAGTTCCCACTTTTCCTTGAGGGCTGAAATTCTATCAAGCAGCCTTAAACCTAAAAAGTATATGCCTAATGTATGGGCCTTGTTTGGATCTTGATTTGAACAAATCCATGTGAGAGGATATTTTTGAGACAATTTGGTAAAATTTTTTTTTTTCCTTTTTGTCTTTTTCCGTGTCCGGCAACGGATCGCAACCCTCAGTGTCGCGCCCGTACCGGACCGGGACCAGCAACGGGATCGCAGCCCTCGGCGTTGCTCCCGCGCCTCGCTCAGCCAGTGAGCGGGAACCGGTCTGTATGTGGGATCCGAACCCTCGGAGGGAGCGCCGCCGCGCTTCCCAAGCGGCGCACTACAGCAGTGCGCCACCGGGCCGGCCCAATTTGGTAAAATTTAAGAGAGACTGGTATCAGATGATATTAAAGGATTATTAATTTTGTTGAGTTTGATAATGGTATTGTGGTTATTATTATTATTTTAAAAGATGATTTCCTAGGCTCTTGCCTATCCCTCACCCAACTCACATCTCTCTGCTGAAAGTTGGCCCAAACTTATCAACATCACCCAGTCTTTGATAGCTTCTAAGGATGGTAGTATCACTCAAATCTTGTTCACTCTGGGACGTAGGCTCAATAAATGCTTGGGACATGTAAAGATAAGATCTTCACCTTTCTGTGACTCTTCTGTCTTTGCTCTGAAGGGCTAGTGAGAGGGTTCAAGTCAGAGGGGTGTCCTTTCAGGTACAATTCCTATTTATGGAGCCCCCTTATTCACACTGCATAAGAACTGCTTTGTCTCCTCCCAAACGGTATCATCATCCAGTACCCCAATCTCCCTTACAGAACTCATTGTCCCTGGAAACTAGGTCTTGTATAAACTTTTGTAAACTCAAACCAGGAGTGCTAGGGCAGGCTGCACAGTGCAGGAAGGGACCAGAAACTTGACTTGCTGAAGACATCAAGAAACCCCACAAATACAGATGCCACGTAGTAACAGTCTACACACATCTCCCAATTATTTCTCTAGGATTTGGGGGGCCTTTCAGTAGTATTGATACCTTCATAGTACAGATGGGTAAACTGAATATTATATAGGTTAGTAACAGGTTCCTTCATGGCAGAGCTGGAATGTGAACCCATTGCACACCTGCCATGCTCACGCTATCTGCAGACCCCAGCTACACCTCACCCCCAACTGAGTCACCATCTTGAACTTGACTCCTGGGTTGGTAGAGATTCTAAAACTAACCTTTGTTAGTGGAGGATACAATAGGCCTTGCAGCAGTGCACCATCTTCTGACAAACTAATCCTTGAAAGCAAATCCCGAGTGGCCCCTTTCCCATGTTCACAGCTCCCACAGGCACATCAGCTCTAGCCCACCTGAGACCCATTGAAGATTCTCTTCTATTAAGTGCTGGGACCCCTATCCCGATCCTCACAGTCCACCCATGACATGTGGGATTCCTCTTTCGTCCTGGCATTAAACTTCAGGGACACAGAAACCAAACCTCAAATCCGAGGAGCAGTGTCCAGAGAGCTGCAGGGCTAGAAAGTCCAGGTGAAAGATGTCAAGAATGTGTACTGCGGTTATGTTAAGAAAAGATCTCTAGCATCTGTTAGGATACATACTGAAATATTTTCAGGCCATCAGCTGTGAAATGGTATGATACCTGCGATTAGCTTTAAAATTCTTCAGAAAAAAATGTGAGATAGAAGAAATAAGAATGGTAGAATGTTGATAATTGTTGAAGCTGAGTGATGGGTACATGGAATTCATTATACTCTTATGTCTGCTTTATATATGTTTGGAAGTTTCCGCAGCAAAAAGTTAAAAAAATTATATACCTTAGACTGGTCTGGCAGTGAGTCATACATAGGCGAAGATGAGTTTAATCATGCTAACAACACCTCACAGACATATGCAGCCACCAGGAATAGGGTTTTGGATGGGCAGAGCCAGGAGGGTGGGCAGGTGTATGTTGAAAGAGGTACCACTTTTGGGGAGTGGGATGTCCTGGATGGGGTGGAGAAATGGGTGTGAGGGATGGGGAATTTTGAATGGACGTAGGACAATCTGAAAGTTCTGGGAGAGATGGCAGGAAGTGAAAGAAGCGAGGAGAGAGAGTGTAATAGGTGATCATGTCCACATATTAGGTCCCCCACCAGCCTGTAAGTGCCTGGATCTTCATTGTCTCTCTCTTCTCTAGAGGTCCCAGGACATTAGTTTATTCATTTTATTTCACTCATTCATTTATTTAAGAATATTTATTGAGTGCTTACTATAGCCAGCCAATTCAAATGTGTGCATGTGGGAGGCAAAGGGATATAGCAGTGAACAAAAGAAAGTCCCTGCCTTCAGGGAGCTCACATTCTAGCAGGAAGAGGCAGTAAATAAACATGTCAGATGGCAATAAGCACTGCAAAGAAAAATAGAGTAAGGGGGATAGGGAATGCTGGCTAGTTAGTTGCTCAGAACTGAACTTGCATGGCCCTTCTGCACCTTTTCAGGTACTTCCTGCACCCTGCAACCTGGCTTTCAATAATGTCGGACTCTGTGCCATTTGTCCCCTGGGTTTCACCAAGGGCTTCTGGGCCTCTCAGCCTGTAAATACACTGTACTTTAAACTCATTCTTGAATTAATTCTCCCCTCCTATACCTGACTAATCCACATTCCTCTTTTGAAATCTTCTCCAGGTACCACTTCCTCCAGGAAGCTTTCGCAGGTCCTCTTCCTACCTCCATGCTATTCCCTGGGTCCTCTCTGCTTCCATAACACCCTTTTATAACCTCTACTACAGCACTCACCACTGAGGATTATAATTCTTTTCCTGACTAGACTTTGAGCTCTTGAGGACAGAAAGTATGTCTTTTCATCTCTATGTAGCACAGGGCTTACAACACAGTAGGGATCCTATACATGCTTGATGAATACATGAATGAATGGATGGATGAAAGAATGAATATGCTGTCTAGAAGAACATCAGAGACTTGGGAAGCATCATCACCCAAAATCAAAAGCTGGGGAAGTAGACTTGCTCGTGTGTGCTTAGATACCAAAGGAAGAAATTGGATCAGGATCCTTGGATATGTTTTAAACTCTATGATCATAATAATAATAATGATTCACATTCAACGTTTATTGCATAGACTTTGAATCCTGACTGCCTGGATTTTAATTTTGGCTCTACCATTTGCTAGCTGTGTGGTTTTGGGCAAGTTACCCACACTTTTTGTGTCTCAGTTTTCTCATCTGGAAAATGAAGATGATGATAATACTATGTATTAAATAAGATAAAGTTCTGCAAAGCACTTAGAATAGTACCTGATATACAGTAAGTGCTATATAAGGGCTTGCTATTATTATTTATTACCATGAGCCAGCAACTGTGCTAAATCCTTTATTCACTCATGTATATTGAATGCCAGCCAGTTCTAGCCCTAGAGATAAGAGTGCCTTCGTGGAGCTTATATTTGACCTGACTTTATCCTCACACAATATGAGGGAGATACTGTACATATTCCCCATAAGATAAAGAAGAAAAGTGAGGCTTGAAGCTATTAAGTAACCTTTCCAAGATCACAGAGCTTGTAAGTTGAAAATTAGGATTCTATCTCTGGTCTGTGTGACTCCAGAAACCATTGTTCTAGACCAGGGGTCAGCAAACTATGGCCTATGGGCCAAATCTGTCCCCCTGCTTTTTTCTCCTTGAGCTATAATTCACCCTTTTATCTTATTTTTTAACTATTAACAATTTATTTATAATTTTTTGTATTTATTTATTTTTGATTACATAATTCACCCTTTTAGAGTGCACGATGTAGTACATTCACAAGCAGTATATTTACAAGGTTGTGTAACCACTATTTAATTCCAAAACATTTTCATCATTCTAGAAGGAAACCCCATACCCATTTAAGCATTCGTTTCCCTTTCCCCTACCCCTTGGCAAGCACTAATGTACTTTCTGTTTCTATGGATTTTCATAATTTGGACATTTCATATAAATAGAATAATACAATATGTGGCTTTTTGTGTCTTTCTTTCACTTAGCATAATGTTTGCAAGGTTCATCCATGTCGTAGCATGCATCGGCATTCTTTTTGTGGCTGAATAATCTTCCATTGTATAGATTATGGATTTTGTTTATCCATTCATCAGTTGATGGACATTTGGGTTGTTTCTGCTTTTTGGCTATTATGAATAATGCTTCTGTGAAAATCTGTGTACAAGTTTTTGTGTGAACATATGTGGTTATAAACCTAGAAGTGAAATTTCATGGGGCCGGCCTGTGGCTCACTCGGGAGAGTGAGGTGCTGATAGAAGTGAAATTTCTTGGTCATTTGGTAACTCTAACTTTTTAAGGAACTATCAGACTGGTTTCCAAAAGTGGCCGCACCATTTATATTCCCACCACCAATGTATGAGGGTTTCAATTTCTCTACATCCCAGCCAATACTTGCTATTATCTGTCTTCTTTTATTATTGTCATCCTAGTAGGAATGAAGTGGCATCTTATAGTGGTTCTGTTTTGCATTTCCCTGACAACTACTGATGTTGGGCATTTCCTCATGTATTTATTGGCCATTTGTATATGTTCTTTGGAGAAATGTCTATTCACATCCTTTGTCCAATTTTTTTGATTATTTAGAGAATACTTTATTAGTTTCTGTAATCAAACCCATGTAGATAAGACCTTACATATTTAATACAGTGTGTTACCCCTGTACAAATGGAAAAAAAATAAGTTTAATGTTTCTAACTAATATGGCTGTTAATTTCTGTACAATGCCAACTCAACAAGGTAAATTAGGATATGCTGCCCATTTTTATATTGGGTTATTTTGCTTTTGTTATGAGTTCTGAGTTTAAAATATATATTCTGGATACAAGTCTCTCATATATAATTTGCAAATATTTTCTCCCATTCTGTGAGAAAATATTTTACCTTCTTGATAGTGTGCTTTAAAGTGTGAAAGTTTAAATTTTTTATTTAAAAATTTTATTTATTATTACCATATTCATTCTTACAAATTGTGAATTTCTTTATGCCCTTTGCCCGACCTATCACTTCCCAAACCCTCTCCTTCCCACCTCCCTATCTCTAGTATCCTTAGGTTTGTTCTCTCCTGAAAGTTCGATGCATTGTTGTGGTCTTTTCTTTCTTTCTTTCTTTCATTCCTTTCTTCCTCCCTCCTTCTCTTCCTCTCTCCCTCCCTTCCTTCCTAGCAGCCAGTTACAAGTGAGAACATGTGGTATTTCTGTTTCTTGATAAAGAAAAGATGAAAGAAAAAATGAAATTCTGCCATTTGAAGCAACATGGATGAGTCTGGAGAAAATTATAAGTGAAAAGTTTTAAATTTTGATGATGTCCAATTTATTTATTTTTTAGTTTGGTAGCTTGGGATTTTGGTGTCATATGGAAGGTTATGAAGTTTTACACCTATTTTTTCTTCTAAGAATTTTGTAGTTTAAGCTCTTATGTTTAGGTCTTTGATCCATTTTGAGTTAATTTTTGTATATGGTATGAGGCAGGGGTCCAATTTCATTTTTTTTGCATGTGGATATCCAGTTTTCCTAGCAGCATTTTTGAAGACTATTTTTTCTCCACTGAATGTTCTTGACACTCTTACCAAAAATCAATTGGCCATAGTTATATTTCTGGACTCTCAGTCCATTGATCTGTATGTCTTTGTATGTCAGTTCCATACTTTCTTGACTATAGTAGGTCAATAGTAAGTTTTGAAATGTGAGTCCTCCAACTTTGTCCTTATTTTTCAAGATTGTTTTGAGTATTCTGGGTCCCTTGCGTTTCCATATGAAATTTAGAACCAGTTTTTCAATTTCTGCCAAAAGAAAAAGAAAAAAATGAAAATAAAAAGGAAAAGAAAAGAAAAACTAGTTGGGATTTTGATAAAGATTATGTTGAATTGGCAGATCAATTTTGGAGTACTGCCATTTTAACAATATCAAGTTATGAAGTCTTCTAATTCATGAACACGAGGTATCCTTCCCTACATGTGGGAATTCTTTAATTTCTTTCAATAATATTTTGTAGTTTTCAGTATATGTTTTGCATTCTCTTTGATAAATTTATTTATAAGTATTTCATATTATAATTAATATGATATAGTACATTGATTAACTTTCAAATCTTGAACCAATCTTGCATTCTTGGGATAAATCTCAAATGGTCATGGCATATAATCCTTTTTTACATGTTTCTGGATTTAGTTTGCTAGTATTTTGTTGAAGTTTTTTGTTTATATTGTAAGGGACATTGGTCTGTAGTTTTCTTTTGCTGTGATTTCTTTATCTGGCTTTGGTATTAGGGTAATACTGGCTTCATATAGTTGCAAAGTTATACTAATTCGGGTTCTCCAGAGAAAAAGAACCAATAGGAGATTAATTAATTAATTAATTATGAGAAATTGTTTCACATAATTATTAGGCTAAGAAGACTCTTGATCTGCTGTCTGCAAACTGGAGACCCAGAAGAGTTAGTGGTATAGTTCCAGTCTGAGTCTGAAGGCTTGAGAACCAGGAGAACTGATGGTGTAAGTTCTAGTCAATGGCAGGAGAAGACCAATGTCCCAGCTTAAGCAGTCATGCAGGAAGAGTTCCCTCTTACGCAGCCTTTTGTGACTGAATATTCACCCATATCAGAGAGGGCAATCTACTTTACTAACTCTACTGATTCAAATGTTATCCAGAAACACCCTTGCAGACGCATCTAGAATTACGTTTGGTCAAATGTCTGGGTACCCCATGCAGGGGGGGGGGGAAGACAGAGAGAGAGAGAGAGGGAGAGAGAGAGAGAATTCTCCCTTCGCCTTTTTGTTCTATTCAGGTCCTCAACAGATTGGATAATGCCCACTCACACTGGGTAGGGCAATCTGCATTACTTAGTCTACCAATCCAAATGCTATTCTCTTCTGGAAATACCCTCACAGACAGACACAACCAGAAATAATGCTAATCCAGATATCTGGGCATTTTGTGGCCCAGTCAAGCTGACAGATAAAATTAATCATCATTGGTATCAATTCTTTAATTCTTTGGTAGAATTAAGTAGTGAAACCATACAAGGGTACTTCAAAAAGTTCATGGAAAAAGCAATTAAAGGATAACACAAATCTTTCCATGAACTTTTTGAAGTGCCCTCATATGTGCCTGAGTTTTTTTTGTTTTGTGGGAAACTTTTTAAATTATTAATTCAATTTCTTTTAGTTGTTACACATTTATTCAGATTTTCTATTTTTTCTTGAGTTAGTTTTGGTATTGTGTGTCTTTCTAGGAATATGTCCATTACATCTAGGTATGGAATTTGTTGGTATACAGTTGTTCATAGTATATTCCCTCATGCTCCCTTTTATTTCTGTAAAGTTGGTGGTAATATCCCCACCGTCATTCCTGATTTTAGTAATTTGAGTCTTCTCTTTCTCTCTCTCGTTTTTTTTTCTTGGTGGGTCTATACCTAAAGTTTTGTCAATTTTGCTGAGCTTTTCAGAGAACCAAGTTTTAGTTTCACTGATTTTTCTCTATTTTAAAAAATTCTTTATTACATTTATTTTTGCTCTATTTTGTATTATTTCCTTTCTTCTGTTTGCTTTGGGGTTAGTTTGCTCTTCTTAAGCTGTGATCTTTTTTTTTTTAAACAGAAATTTGCAGCTATAAATTTCCCTTTAAGTACTGCTTTCATTGCATTCCATCAGTTTTGGCTTTTGTTTTTGTTTTCATTCATCTTAAAGTATTTCTAATGTCCCTCATGATATTTTTTAACCCACTCGTTATTTAGGAGTGTGTTGTTTAATTTCCACATATTTGTGAATTCCTCAAATTTCCTTCTTTTATTGGTTTCTAATTTCCTTCCTTTCCATCTAATTTAATTCCAAAGTACTTTGAATGGTTTCAATCCTTTTAAATTTATTGAGATTTGTTTTGTGGCCTAACATATGTTCTATCCTGGAAAATGTTCCATGTGCACTTGAGAAAAATATATATTCTGCTCTAGTTGATTTATCATATTGTTCAAATCATCTTTCTTTGTTGATCTTCTGTCTAGTTGTATCCACTATTGAAAGTGGGGTATGATGTCTTTAACTATTATTGTTGAGTTGTTTATTTCTCTCTTCAGTTCTTCAGTTTTTGCTTCATGAATTTTGGTGCTCTGTTGTTAAGTTCATATATATTTATAATTTTGTCTATTGTAGTATAGCCACTCCAGCTCTCTTTTGGTTACTGTATGCATTATATAATTTTCACACTCCTTTTACTTTCAACCTATGGTGTCTTTGAATTTAAAATATTTCTCTTATGACAACATATAGTTGAATTAAGTTTTTAAATCCATTATGCTAATCTCTAACTTTTAATTGGAGTGTTTAATCATTTACATTGATGAGGCATGGTCTACATATGCCATGTTGCTATTTGTTTCCTATACATCTTATGGTTTTTTGTTCCTCTATTCTTCCATTCCTGCCTTCTTTTTATTAAATAGATATCTTCTAGTGTACCATTTTAATTTTCTTGATGTTAGTTTAAATATATAAAAATGTATTAATATGCATACATAAATATGTGTGTGTGTGTGTTTGTGTGTATTATTTGCTTAGTTGTTGCCTGGGGATTTCAATGAACATCTTAACTTTTTTTTTTTTTTTCCTTTTTGTCTTTTTTCGTGACCGGCAACGGATCGCAACCCTCAGTGTCGTGCCCATACCGGACCAGGACCGGCCACGGGATCACAACCCTCGGTGTTGCTCCCGCCCCTCGCTCAGCCAGTGAGCGGCCGGTCTGTATGTGGGATCTGAACCCTCGGTGGGAGCACCACCGCGCTTCCCAAGCGGCGCACTATAGCAGTGCGCCACCGGGCCGGCCCCTGAACATCTTAACTTTTAATAATACAGTTTGGATTAGTACCAACTCAACTTCAATAATATACAAATACTTTGCTCCTATATAGGTTAATTCCCACACTCCTTTTCTGTGTTGTTATTGTCATACAAATTACATCTTTTTACACTGTGCATTTATCAATGTGTATTTATAATTATTGCCTTATGCAGCTGCCTTTTAAATCACACAGGAGAAATAAAGAGTTACAAGGGAAAGTACATTTGTACTTTTGTATTTACTTATGTAGTGACCCTTGCTGATGGTCTATATTTCTTCATGTGGATTCAAGTTACTGCCTAGTATCTTTCATTTTCACCTTAAGGATTTCCTTTAGTATTTCTTATAGGGCAAGTTTAGCATTTCTTGTAGCAAAGGATTCTCTCAGTGTTTATTTATCTGTAAATGCCTTAATTTCCCTTTCATTTTTGATGAATAGTTTTGCAGGATATAGAATTCTTGGTTGCCTTTATTTTTCTTTTAGTACTTTGAATATATTATCTCATTGCCTTCTGGCATCCAAGGTTTCTGATTAGAAGTTGGCCGTTAATCTTATTGAGGATTCCTTGTATGTGATGAGTTATTTCTCTCTTGCTGCTTTCAAGTTCTGTCTCTGTCTTTGGCTTTGGCAGTTTATGATGTATCTCAGTGTGAAACTCTTTGAGTTGATCCTACTCAGAGTTTATTGAGCTTCTTGGATGTCTATACTAATGTATTTCATCAAGTTTGGGAAGTTTTGGGCCATTATGTCTTCAAATATTCTTTCTGATCCTTTCTCTCCTCTCCTTCTGACACTCTCATTATGTGTACAAGGGGTCTTCAAAAAGTTTATGAAAAGATTAGTATTATCTTTTAATTCTATTTTTTCCATGAACTTTTTGAGGTACCTTTGAATGTTGGTAAGCTTGATATTGTCACATAGGTCTCTGAAGCTCTGTTCATTTTTCTTTATTCTTTTTTCTTTCTGTTCCTTAGATTGGATAATATCAACTGACCTGTCTTCAAGTTTGCTGATTCTTTCTTCTGCCTGCTGAAATCTGTTATTGAACCCCTCTAGTGAATTTTTATTCCAGTTATTGTACTTTTTGACTACAGAATTTCTATCTGGTTTTAAAAAACAATTTCTGTCTCTTTATTGATATAGTAGTCCCCCTTATCTGTGGGGGAAACATTCCAAGATCCCCAGTAGATTTCTGAAACTGTGGATAGTACCAAACCCTATACAAGTATATGTGTTGCCACATAGTGCCAGAGTTAATCTTTCCTTCCATGTTTTATGCCTGGCTGTCTCCTTTGCACTTTTATTAATGCAGATTATATTGGGCATCTTCTTTCAGATGAGCCCAGTTTTATCGCAATTGAAGACTTGCTATGAGTGATATCCTTTCTCCTTAATCAACTTCTTCAACTCTCTTGGAAATGTGGCAACGGCTTCTTCATCAGCAGACACAACCTGTCCAGTACTTTTTATATTTTTTAGTCCAAACCTATTCCTGAGTCTGTGTAACCATCCCTTACTTGCAGTAAATAGCATGGTGTCACTCATCCCAGGGGATCCTTTGCTGAAGTCTTTGTATAGGCTTAATGCTTTCTGGAACAAAACGTTGCTGTCAATCGATACATGTTTTCTCTTCATATTTTCCATCCACAAATTTTACATCCACTTATCATGCACTGTGGCTGTAATTTTTTCAATTTGAGGTGCAACAGCAAAACTAGCATGAATTTCTTTTTCCTTCTTCACAATTTTATAGATAGAAGGTTTGTTCTTACTGAAGATCTTAGCAACCTCAGGACACAATTTTTTTTCTTTTCCTTATTAAGTCAAGAACTTTCACCTTTTCATTTAAAGGAAGCAATCTGTGGCTTTTCTTTGGCATATCTAAATTGCCAGCATTGCTACTCTTGTGCTTTGGGGCCATTATTAAGTAAAATAAGGGTTACTTGAACACAAGCACTGTGATACTGTGACAGCCAATTTAATAACTGAGATAGCTACTGAGTAACTAATGGGTGGATAGTGTATACAGTGTGGATATACTGAAAAAGGGATGATTCACATCTTGGGCAGTATGGAGTGGGACAGCCTGAGGTTTCATCATGCTACTCAGTATGGCACACAATTTAAAGCTTATGAATTGTTTATTTCTGGAATTGTCCATTTAATATTTTTGAACCGTGATGGACTGTGGGTAACTGAAACTGTGGAACATGAAACTGTGGATAAGGGGTAACCACCATATTCTTTATTTGGTGATACTTTTAAAAATACTTTCCTTTAATATTTTGTACATATTTAAAATAGCTGATTTAAAGTCTTTGTCTACTAATTCCAACTTTTGGATGTCCTCAGGGTCAGTTTATGTTGATTGATTTCTTTCCCTATATATTGGCCATACTTTCTTGTTTCTTTGCATTTCTTATAATTTGTTGAAAACTGGACATTTAAGTGATAGTTGGTCCTCTGTATCAGTGGGTTCTGCATCTGTGGATTCAAACAACCATGGGTAGAAAATATTCAAGGAAAAATTTGCATCTGTACTGAACATGTATAGACTTTTTTGGTCATTATTCCTTAAATAATACAGTATAACAACTATTTACATAGAATTTACATTGTATCAGGTATTATAAGTAATCTAGAGATGATTTAAAATATATGGGAGGGTGTGATATGTTATATGCAAACACTACACCATTTTATATCAGGGACTTGAGCATCTGTGGAGTTTGGTATCCATGGGAGGTCCTGGAACCAATCCCCCATGGATATCAAGGGATGACTGTATATAATGTGGTAACTCTGGAAATTAATTTTCCCCCATCCCCAGAGTTTGTTACTGCTGATGGTGTTGTTTAGTGACTTTAGTCTGCATTCTTTGTCATGTGTGGTCACTGAAGTCTCTGCTTATTAGCTTAATGGTCACCTAATGATTGGACAGAGATTTCCTTAAACTCCCAGAACTAGTGAGTGAGTCTCCCAGTCTTTACCAAGATGCTCTGTGTGTGTGTTGGGGGCATGCCCTCAAAATTCAGCCATGTAGTTGAGTTGACAACTCTGTCTTAGTACTTCACTTGTGCAGAGCTTGAAGGTCAGCCAGAGGTGAAAATTTAGGCCTTTCTCAGGTCTTTTCTGAGCATGTGTACAGCCTTGGGCATGTATACCAACCTGTGCATATGAATGGCCTTCTATACTCCCAGGAATATGTTGGAGCTTTCAAAGCCCCTATGACATCTCTCATTTCCTAGCTTTTACACTTAAGCGTTTTGGTTAGTTTGATGTTAGCCCCAACTGTTATCTACTGCCTCAGGCAGTTGTGAAATTAATTATTTTCCTCTAATTGTTTTTGATAAATGCCCCAAGGAAAAAGGTTTTCACACGGAGCATGCTCTTGAAGCAGGTCTAATAAAGAAAGGCTTCCTTCCAAGTAGGGTCTTCCAAGGAACCACCAAACAGGCCAAATACTAATTCTCTGGGAATGAGGCTTTGAAGGAGCTCTGACACTATTCTGCTCCCTCTGTTGGCTGCCACGCTGCTGGTTTTCACCATGATTGTAGGCTGTTTGTTTTCAAGGCTACCACTTTTGCCTGTTTTTGTAAATAAAGTTTTATGAAACACAACCACACTCATTCAATTACATATTGTCTATGGCTGCTATTGTGCTACAACAGGAGAGTTGAGTAGTTGGGACAGATAACATATGGTCTGAAAAACCTAACATATTTATGATCTGGCCCTTTATTGAAAAAGTTTGCTGACTCCTGCTCTAGACCAGTGCTATTTAGTAGAAATACAATGTGAGCCACACATATAACTTAAAAGTTTTTTAGTAGTCACATTAAAAAAACTTAAGAAACAGGTGAAATTAATTTTAAGGATATATTTAATTTAACCTATTATATTCAACATACTATCAATTCAACATATAATCAATATAAAATTATTATTAAGATGTTTACATTTTTTTCTTATTAAGTATTTGAAATCTGGTGTGTATTTTACACTTACAGCACATCTCAGTTTAGACTAGCCATACTTCAAGTGCTTAATAACCACAAGTGGCTAGTGGTTACCATATTGGACAGCATAGCTCTAGATACTTGCTTCTCAAAATATGGTCCCTTTACCAGCAGCATTATACCAGGAATTTGCAAGAAAGGCATGATCTTGGGCTCCACCCTGTATTTACAGAATCAGAATTTGCATTTAACAAGCCCTAGGTAATTCACATGCATATTAAAGTTTGAGAAATAGAGCTCTATACCACTTTGCTATACTACTTCTCTCTGGAATAAAGGCCCAGTGTACCCAAAGTATTATTCTAATATAAAATGTTACCCTCAGGTTAAGTTGTCATTGTCTTCATAGATCATGTTTGAATTGTCCGAAAATGAATCAACTAACATGACGGTGTGCCAGATGCTGTACTAGGCTGTGGGGTTTGCTGAGCAGAAGAGGATATGGTCCCTGCTTTCAGAGAACTTACAACTGCCCAAGGAGGCCTGAAGAATAATATTCTGCACAAGAAATCCAGTCTTCTTTCCCACTAAAATCCTCTAAAAAACTTCTTTATCTCAAATGTAAATGTGGCAACCAGGCACTGGATTGCTCAAGCAGGCATTCAACTCAAGAGGTTCATGGGGCAGATACAAAACAGTTTCACTCCATTTGAAATTGGCTCATGGCAACGGTCTGAAGCAAACACTCAAGCTTTAGGACATGAACTCAATGGGTTCTTCTGAAAGGGTAGCAACCCTGTGTTTGTATAACAGGAAAGTTATAACATTCATCATGCTCAGATTCAGGAACTGTGCTCTCAAGTCAAGAGAAACCTGACAGTCTGATTTCCAGGTTCCAGTGACTTAGAATAGGAATTCCTATTTAAAGCAAAGAAAATAAGAAATGAGGAAGTGCCAGTCCTTGTTTCTCTGTGTAGGTGTTGACAAGCTATTAAATCATTAGGCTGTCCCTTGCCAGAAGCAGTAGAATAAATCTTGGAAGTTGACAAATGGTCAGCAGCTCTGTGTGTGCCTGCACACTCAGAGGCACACACAAAGGGTACACTGTTTCCCTTGGTTTATCTCCTGGCTCTGTAAATATTTCATCTGACATTTGGATTGGATTCTGAGCTAGTTTCCCACCAAGATGATGGTTTTTTAATCTGCTTTCATCAGCCTACAATAAACTGTCTAACCTGTCTGCACAGTGCAAAGTACTCTGCCTACTGGCAAACAGAACAAATGGAACCAGGAGATCCCCGACATACTTTTCTCAGATGTCTGAAGATGAGGAATTGCACCCAAGCTCTACCCAAGCCAGAAACACAAGCTATGAGGCACCTGCCTCACCCCTTTGTACCAGCACCCATGAGCCCTTCCCAGACTAGACCGGTGCCAGCAGGAGGTCACAACACATAACTTGGGCCTGCCATCCTATTAAGACAGATCTTTGGCTCAGCACAATTGCGCCACTGCCAAAGATGAGGATGGCTATAATCGCATTCATTCTGGGTTGTATTCATGCTGGCTTCTCTTCAGTTTCAGATGAGTTCCTTCAGTGTCCAGAATGTAGGAAATACTGTGATAACTTAAACCACAAACTACTGGCTCAGAAAGATCCTACACAGTAGAAAAAGAATCGAAGTACTAACACATACTGTAACATAGGTGACCCTTGAAAACATTATGTTAAGTGGAAGAAGCCAGTGATAAAAGACTACTTATTGTAGAATTCCATTCATTTGAAATGTCCAGAATAGACAAAGCTATAAGACAGAAAGTAGATTAGTTGTGGGCTGAGGGGAGAGGAGACTGACTGCTAGTGGGTATGGGATTTCTTTCAGGAGGGATGATAATGCACTGGAATTAGGTAGTAATAATGGTTGCACAACTTTTGTGAATATACAAAAAACCAATGAATTGCACACTTTAGTGTTATTTATTTAAAAAAATTTTTGGCAGCTGGCTGGTAAGAGGATCCAAACCCTTGACCTTGGTGTTATCAACACTGCTCTCTAACCAACTGAGCCAACTGGCCAGCCCCAATTGTACACTTTAAATGGGTGAATTGTATGGTATGAGAATTATATCTCTAAAAAGCTATTTAGAAACAATTAAGGGTCATTAAATGATTTTTTCCCTCCCCCCACCCCCAAAAGCACCTATAGATCAATCTTCTGTCTTGCTATTCTGTATTCTACTTATAGGGGAAAGAAAGGCATGAGCTGGTACTACAAAAGCTATAGGATCAGAAGGGTCTACCCAGTCTACTGCTACAGTCCTCTATCATTCATTCATCCATCCATTGAAAGTCTGCTATGGACTATGCACTGGAGATACAGCATGAATAAACTCAGCCCTTTATATTAGGAGCTTATGATAATGATGTTCTTAACATTGACCCTGAGACCCCCTGGATTCATGAATTAGCTTCTGAATCATCAAAGATTAATCTTCATTAATTACAATGCTAGTGTTATTCGTATTCCTTTTTTTTTGGAAATTGGGAATTCATGGATGATACACTTCTGTAAAAGTTTCAATACCTGAAGTGCAAACTATACTGGGTAATTTATACAAATAGTAAAGCAAAATATTTAAAGAACAAGGAAGGATACAAAATTCCTGTTTCCACAAGATGTTGTAAGCAAGAATTCTTGACGAAAATAGCCAAACCAAAAAGTTGACAGCATGTACTTCGAGGTTTCCTCCTTTAAAAGGAATTGTTTTTGTGAATCCACAGGCTTTACTAAGAGGTAGTCTTTTCTTTTTTGTCTCAATGTAGATGAAGATGTATATCTGCTGATAATACTTCTGATGTCAGTGTGGGGAAAGCTGGTACAAAGGAACTCAATTGTTCATTTCTTCAGGCAGTGTATTGGACGGAGAAATAACATTTGATCTTTGGAGTCAGCCAGGCCTGGGTTCAAATACTAGCTCACACTTTTAATTCAGGCCTTCATCATCTCTTAACCGCTTCTGAGCTGATCTTCCTATCTCTAGGCATGTCCTCTCAAACTTATTCTTTACACAAAAGCCCGAGGAAAGCAAATACAAATCGGATCTTGTCACTCTCTTCCTGTAAACCCTTTAGTGACACCCCATCTTTGATAGGAGGGTCTAATCTCCTTAGCATGACTCATAAAACGTTGGCTCCATAGCCTGGCCTAAACACTCCTCTCTAGCTGCACCTCTTGGCATTCTCCACATTACAATTTTCACATGATTGTTTGTAGTTTCACACAGACAGACACCCACATGCACCCACCTCTCTATTCAGGCTGCTATGCCCTCCTAGAATCACTTTCACCCTTCTGCGCTTGGTTCACTTTGCATCATTCTTGCTTTAGGGGTAGAGGGCAGCATAACTGGTAAGAGCACAGGCTCTAGAGCCAGATGCCAAGGCAAATCAGGGCTCTTATGTGATCTAGCCTGTGTCCCCTGACTTCAGAAGCTGGATTAAAGGCAGTTGAAGAGATATTGACAATAACTGTAAAAAGTCCCTTAAAATTCTAGCATGAGCTACTTGAAAAATTATTTTATTTAAAAAATTTAAGTAATATATGTATACAGTAAAAAATTCCAAAAGTAGAAAAGGATATCTGGTAAAAGAATAAGTCTCTGCTATGCCTTGACACCCAGATAGACTTTGTATGCAAGCATACAAATATCATTTTAACATAATATGGTAACATACTCTACACAGGGTCCTCTACTTGCCCTTCTCACTTCACCAAACTATTTTGGAGATCCTTTTACAATGCATTACATTTAGCCAGTCCTGTACTGGTAAGCATTTAGATTGTTTCTAAATTTTTATAAAGCTACTTCTTTTTTTTTTTCTTCCTTTTTGTCTTTTTTACTGACCAGTAACGGGATCGCAATCCTCGGTGTCGCACCCGTACCGGGGACTGGCAACGGGATCACAACCCTCAGTGTTGTGCCCGCACCGCGCTCAGCCAGTGAGCGGGAACTGGTCTCCACATGGGATCCGAACCCTCGGCGGGAGCGCCGCACTGTCCAGTGCGCCACCGGGCCGGCCCTATAAAGCTACTTCTTAAGGCCTATTTTACTATTTTTGCAGTGCCCCTGCTCACCAGAAGGGAAATTCTTTTTTTCCTTCAAAAATCTCAGTTCCTTTATTTTATTTTTTATTAAAAATTGCATTTATTGTGATTTTTATTTCTAATTACAAAGGTAATACATTTCATTTGTAGAAAACTTGGGTGAAAAAAAAGCACAAAGAAGAAAGATCCCTCATATTTCCAACATTTGGTCAATATTTTGATTAGTGTCCTTCTAGTATTTTTTTTGTTCGCACATTCATACTTTACAGAAGGTCTACTCATAAATTTGAGGGGGAAATATGGGATAAAACATGGAAAAAAGAATACTAGCTTATCATGTTTTGGTCACTAACATACCTTAAATGCTTTATCTCATTCAATCCACACAACAACCCTGTAAGGGATGTACTATTCTCATTTTACACATAAGGAAACCAAGGCACAAAGAATTGCTCAGAGTCACACAGCTTAGGGAGTGACAGAGCTGGAATTTGAGCCTACATCTATTGGACTCCAAGTCATGCTCTTTCCCACTGTACTCCTTGCCTCTGCCAGGTCTGCTTATCTAGTAAAATGGAAAAGGCACAGATCCTATGACCTAGCAATTCCATATACAGGTCTGTGCTCTATAGAAACTTGCACATGTGCCCGAGGAGCAAGTACAAGAATGCTCGCTCTGATGGAGTGGCAAAAAATCAGGACCATTTAAAATGTCTATAAAGATGTGAATGGATAAATACACGTAGAATATCCATACAATGAGACACTACAGAGCAGTTAAATGAAGTGAACTAGATCTATATGAATTGATTTGAAAAACAATGTTGAATGAAAAAAGCAGGTTGCAAAGTGATATGTATGGTATGATACCATTTGTGTCAATTTTTTTGCAGCACTATTTACAATAGCCAAGAGTTGGAACCAGCTCAAATGTCCATCGTCAGATGAGTGGATAAGGAAACTGTGGTATATCTACACAATGGAATACTACTCTGCTATAAAAAGAATGAAATACTGCCATTCACAGCAACATGGATGGACTTAGAAAAAATTAAATGAAATAAGTCAGACACAGAAAGAGAAATGCCACATGGTCTCCCTTATTTCTGGGAGCTAAAAACAAACAAACAAACAAACAAATAAACAAATAAATAAATGTACAAACAAATGGTGGGAGGGGGGAGGTCAGGGAAGAAGACACAATAATCACAACAATTCCTTGAACTTGTTAGGACAAGTGAACAGGTATGATGTTGATGGGGGGGAGAGGGGTAGAGGAATTGGTAAAAGGACACGAAAATCAACTACATTGTATATTGATAAAATTAAATTAAAAAAACCCAACAAAACAAAACAAACAAAAAAATCAAACCATTCACCCCAACCCCACCCACTGGCCAAATTCCAAATCTTGTTTCTGATCACTGTGAGAATGGCCTGGAAAGATACACATCAAATTCATAATGATGGATGCCTTTGGGACGTAGGGAGAGTAATAGGACTGGGGATGAGGGTCACAGGGTATTCAACTTATCTATGATTAATTTTTTAAAGAAAGACATAAAGCTAAGATAAAATCTTAGCACATTTCAATTCCAAATGGTGGGAATACACGCATTTGTTATATTATTCTCTGTTATCATACTGTATTTAAAAATAGTATTTAATAAATATTATTATTCATATACTAAATAACTATTTAGTAAATATACTGTATTTAAAAAGTCACTTACTGAGCACTCACTGTGTACCAGGTACAGTTCTAAGTGTTTCATGTGGATTAACTCATTATATCCGTATAAGCACCCTATGAGGCAGGTACCAGATTAGTCCCATTTTACAGATGAGGAAACTGAGACACAGAGTGGTTAAATAACTTCCTAGGGTCACATAGCTAGTAAGTGGTGGAGCTGAAGTCCAAACCTAGGAGAACCTGGCTCTAGGAACCATGCTTTCACCCTATATTGCCTCTACTCTTCTAAAAATTTTCAAAATCTAAACAAAATAACACAAAACCAAGTCCCTAAATGCCAAGGGAATGCAAAGTGGTGTAATGAACACAACTGTGCAGTTGTTACCCCGACTGCCACCTTCCCTTTCTATTTGCTATATTAGCCTAGGGGTGGTGGTGAGGGTTCTACTCTGGAGCCAAGCTAGCTCTAGTTCAGAGAACAGCGCAGACCTCTTTCTCTTGAGGGAATCAAAACCAAAAAACTCTATTCCTCCTCAAATACAAACAAAACAACAGGCAGAGCATAATGAGATAGACCCAGCTGTGGACACTGCAGGGTACACACTCAATTTGAACCTCCATGTGAACTGGAGTTTGCAGGAGTTAGCTAAGCCTAGGTCCTAGGCTACAAAAGGTTGGGGCAGGGAGGACCAGGCAGCCAAGTAGGATAGAAAAGTGAGATGGGAAGAGGGGAATCCTTTGGCTTCCTCCTAAGGCTGCTCCTCTCCCTGTGGAAGGATGTGGGTGTCTGGTAGTAGGGGGGTGGTAGGAGAAAAGAGAAAGGTGGAGGTGGGCAGGGGTGTTTCGTAGCTGTCTTCCTACTGTAGCCTCTGGTGTTAGTAGAGTAATTCCCCCTCTCCTTGGTGTCATCATCAAAGCAGCTTCTGGGCTCCAGTAAATCACCAACAGGGAAACAGTGGAGTGGAAACAGAATCAGAAAGGCATCAACCAACCACTTGAGCAAAAACCAACACTGAGAGGCTGCGCAGTGGAGCGGTGAAGAGTTCAGACTCCAGAGCCAGCCTGCCTGGGTCTGAATCCTGGCTCTGCCACTTACTCATTCTGTCAACTTGGGCAAGTCATCTGTGAAACGGGGATCATAACAGAGTTGTTGTGAGGATATAGATGAGTAAATGCACCTAAAACACTTAGAACAGTACCAGGCAGGTAGTAATCACTCTACGAGTGTTTGCTATTATTATCATTCCTTCTGAGTACCTACTTGTTTCCAGGCACTGTGATAGGAATTGGGGATGGAGGGAAGTATTGGACAGAGTTTCTGTCCTTGAATTTAGTTTAGTTGGGGAGGCAGATGAGTAAATGAATTACAATGCAATACACATTAGTTCTCCCTTACTGTGGGTTTGCTTTTTGCAGTTCCAGAAATAAACAATTCATAAGTTTTAAATTGCACACCATTCTGAGCACTGTGATGAAATCTCATGTCTTCCTACTTGCTCCATTCTGCCTGGGATGTGAATCATCCCTTTGTCCAGCATACCCACGTTGTGTGTGCTACCAGCCCCACAGTCACTTAGTAGCCATCTTGGTTATCAGATTGACAGATCACAAGAAAAAGAAGGGTGAGAATAGTACAACAAGATATTTTGAGAGAAAGAGAGGTCACACTCACATAACATTTATTATAGTATATTGTTATAATTGTTCTATTTTATTTTTAGTTATTGTTGTTAATCTTTAATGTGCCTAACTTATAAATTAAACTTTATCAGGTATGTATGCATAGGAGAAAACATAGTATATAAAGGGTTTGGTACTAACTGTGGTTTCAGGCATTCACTGTGGGTCTTGGAATGTATCTCCTATGGATAAAGGGGCACTACTGTAATAAGATCTCAAATAACCATATATGTCAGGTGCCAGGTCTCAGAGAAAGGAGTGATAAGCCGTGGAGGTGAGGAGTGGCCAGGGAGTATTTCACAGATAGATGACATGGGAGTTGGAGCTTGAAGAGTAGGATTTCATCAGGGAGTCAAGTGGGAGGAAGGCCATTCCTGGTAGAAGGACAATCTTGATTAAGGGCATGGCAGAACCATGATTCAGGGCAAGGGGAGAATTAATATAGTGGAAAGAAGATATTAGGACACAATCTAGAAGGATTCTGTGCTCTCTGCTAAGAATTTTCGGCCTGTAAGCTCTGGAAGGTGATGTGGTGTGGTGTGGTGTGGTGTGTGTGTGTGTGTGTGTGTGTGTGTGTGTGTGTGTGTGTGTATGTGTGTATTTGAAGCAGGGGGATAACATGATTAAAGTTCAAAAATAACTGATATGAGGGATAGATTATGGATGGAAAACTAGAGGGAGAACAGTCGAATTGCACTGATCTCCCCATCCCTACCCCACAACTCTTCTTCCAGTGTTCTCTTTATCAATCAACCATACACCCAGTTGCCCAAGAAAGAACCCTGGAGTCCTTGGTGACACTTCCCTGTTCTCCACCCCTATATCTACTCCATCAACAAGGCTTGTTGGTTCTATGTCCAAAATGCATCTGGAATCTAGATGACCACAATGGCCTCCTGACTGGTCTTTCTAGTTCTGCTGATACCCCTCTTTAATCCTTTGTCTACATAAATGCCAGAGTGATTAAACACACACACACAGCTATGGACTGAATTGTGTCCTCTCAAAATCCACATATTGAAAGCCTAACCCTAGTGTGGCTATATTTGGAGCAAGGAAGTAATTAAGGTTAAATGAGGTCATAAGGGGAGGGGGTCTGATCTGATAAAATTAGTGTCTTTATAAGAAGAGACACCAGAGAGATATCTCATGTGCTCTCCATTTATGCGCCAAGGAAACGCCATGTGAGAATGCAGCAAGAAGGCGGCCATCTACAAGCCAGGAAGAGAGCCCTCATCGGAAATCAACCATGCTGGTTCCTTGATCTTGGAATTCCAGCATCCAGAACTGTGAGAAAATAAATTTCTGTTGTTTAAGTTATTGACTCTATGGTATTTTGTTATGGCAACCCAAGGTGACTTAGTTTTAGCTACATTATTAATATTTGTGCACTGTTTTGTGTAATTTTTCTTTAATTTGTTGTCAGGTACAGCTTTTGCCTTTCCATTAGGCTGTAAGTTCCTGGAAGTCATGGATCATGTCTTTAAGTGACCAGAAGCACCTACACCCAAGTTGGACACACAGTACTAGTCAATAAATGCTTATAGAAGGAATATATACAACTACATAGGGAGACATGCTCAGCATTCATAGCTAAAAAGGGATACTGAGATTCTGGAGTTGGTGGTACTTTTGTCATAGATGTCCTAAGTGTCTCTAAACAAATTAGCATATTTCTCTCTACCCATTTGTTTTTTCAGCTGTGTTGTTTTTTTCCTCCCTTTTGGCATTTTGTTGAGGCTTAAATATAATCCAGTATTCTCTGAGTCTTTGTGAGGAAGCAGAGAGCCTAGATTTTTGAGTCAGAAAGAATTGGGTTCAAAACCTAGCTTTGTAACTTACTTACCCTGATTGGAGCACTGACCTCATGTGAGGTGCTTTATACACACTGACACATTCAATCTTCACAGTCACCCAGCAAAGTGGATCTGAGGATCACCATTTTAGGGATGAGGAAACTGAGCTTCTGAGAGACTAGGCAAATTACCCAAGGTCATACTGCTGATTAAAGGATCAGCACCCCAAACTGTTTGGCTCAAAAGACCATGTTCTTTCTATCATAACACAGCCTCCAAAAGAAGACAGAGTGTAATGTTTAGAAAGAATAACTTCCTACACTGGATTTAACAAGAATCCATGCACCAGGGACAGAAGTTCTTACCTTTCTTTGGGGAAACAGGGAGCTACCACCTTAATACTTAAGTAATGTAAGGCCAGTTGGAATCAGATTTTCAAAAGGTACCATGACCCAAAACAGATTAGGAGCTATTTCATAGAGCCATGGTGGGTGGCAGGGGGTGGGGGGAGCAGGGATGGAGCTGTCATATTTATTATTTATTTATTTTATTGGTTTATGAATATTCATGGGACACAAAGCTGATTGTCACCCTTGTGCCCATGATGTGAGGGCCAGATTCATACCGGAAGCATACCCATTACCACAAATTGCATCTGTACCCCGTGTCCCCCACCCAAATGTCCCCAACCTCCCTCTCCCTCCCCCCACTCTGTAGCCCAAGGTATGTTCTCTCCCTCTGCAAGTCCAATGCACCACTGTGGTCTTTCTTTCCTTCCTTCTTTCTCTCTTAGCTCCCACATATGAGTGAGCACATGTGGTATTTTTCCCTCTGTGCTTTGTTTATTTCATTCAACATAAGTTTTTCCTGTCTCATCCATGTTGTTGCAAATGGCAGAATTTCATTCTTTTTTATGGCAGAGTAGTATTCCATGGTGTATATATACCACAGTTTGCTTATCCAATCATCCATCGATGGACATTTAGTTTGGTTCCATGTCTTGGCTACTGTAAACAGAGCTGCAATGAACATGGGAGTGCAGGCATCCCATCGACATGATTTCCATTCCTCTGGGTATATACCCAGAAGTGGGGTTGCTGGACCATATGGAAGATCTATCTGTAGTTGTTTGAGAAACCTCTATACTGTTTTCCATAGTGGCTGTACTAATTTACAGTCCCACCAACAGTGCAGTAATGTTCCCTTCTCTCCACACCCTCGCTGGCATTTGTTATTTACCGTCCTTTTGATTATAGCCAGTCTAACTGGGGTGAGGTGACATCTCAATGTAGTTTTAATTTGCATTTCCCTGATGACTAGTAATGTTGAGCATTTTTTCATGTACCTGTTGGCCATTTGTATGTCTTCCTTTGAAAAATGTCTACTCAGCTCCTTTGCCCATTTTTTGGTTGGGTTATTTGTTTTTTTTACTGTACAACTGCTTGAGATCCTTGTATATTATGGATATTAATCCCTTGTTAGATGCATAGTTAGCAAAAATTTTCTCGCACTCTGTAGGTTGTCGTTTCACTCTGTTGATTGTTTCCTTTGCTGTGAAGAAGATTTTTAGTCTGATATAGTCCCATTTGTTTATTTTTTCTTTTACTTCTTGTGCTTTTGGGCTCATGTTCATAGAGCCATGGTGGGTGGCAGGGTGGGGGGAAGGAGGGCAGCAGGGATGGAGCTGTCATATTTAATTCTGCATTCTTAGAACCTAGAACTGTGCCTGACTCAAGAAGGCACAAAATGACTATTTGTGGAATGAATTTACTCAGTGTAGCTCAGGGCTGAATGATATCACATTCTGCGGCCTGGTATTATGGCCATTAGATAGGTGTAGCTATGGAGATTAAGCCTGAAAGAGCCAGTCACATAGCTGCCAAAGTTTGGAATGGAAGAAATATATTTTTGATACATTTTAGAGGCACAGTGAAACAAGATTCCCTTATGGGAATTTTCCCCAATACTGGATCCAGACATTCAACAAAAGGGTTACAAGTATACTTGCATATAATTTGCAAATGGTTTATGTCTAACTACATTCTCTGTCGTCTACTCCCTGGTGATTTTCAAGGCAAAAATTTATAACTACCCTAAAGGTTATTGCATAATTTATAAAAATAATAAAAATTTATCTTCTCTTTCTTAAAAAAAAAAAGAATAGGCAGTACCACATTTTGCTGTCAAGGCTGTTCAGTGCAGACAAGTCATATTTTTATTATTGCTATAGAAAGTGTTTGATCAATCATATTTAGGTTCTACTATAAAATTTAAAATGTGAGGCATACCTAACCATATTAGTCATTATCACTATAGTTTCTAGGACACCAGTTTCTATGTTACCAACACGAGGACTGTCCTGTTCAAGTGGTACTTACTTGGATTTCAATCATATAGATGCTCTCCAAGTAGAAATCTGTGTTAGTAAGGACTCAGAGCAAGGGCATTTCCCCCTGCTTCTCATAAACACAGTTAAGATACAATGACAGAGCCAGTCTTCTCAAGAGTGAAAGGAGGCTGGGGTGACAGACAGCAGAACTGTGAATACCCATTCCTAACTCATAGGCAGAAGTTTTGCTTTGTAAGCTGATCCTTGGCAGAGCAGTAATTTATAAATGGAAAGAGATATGGGACTCATCACTCAGCAAGCATTTATTGAGGGCCCGCTATGTGAGAGACACTAGATAAGCATCATAGCTTAATAAGGAGAACTTTCAAATCTATCAGATCTTTTCTTGTTGCCTTGAAATATCATGTCCTGTATTTAAAAATGGCAATATAATCATGAGATAAAAATCCAAACTCAACGTTAGTAATACTTATATTTGCCCTCTGAAATGATGGTAAAAAGAACTCTCTAAGTGCTTTAATGAGCTTTTGCACACGCTGTTCCCTCTGCTTGGAATTTTCTTCCCCCTCTCCTGTCTGCCTGGTGAAATCCTACCTACCCTTTAAGATATAGCTCAAATATCTACTCTGTGAACCCTTCTGACACCTCCTGAGCAAATTAATCATTCCCTTCTATACACTCACAAGGTTCATTGCAAGGAACCTCTACTCTTTCATACTATTGTAATTTTTTTCTTTCTTACACTTTACCCTGAGCTCCGTAAATCAGGGCACACCTCTGATTCATCTTGGTAACCTCAGCACAATGCCTGTATATAGCAGTAGTCGGTAAATGATTGCTGAAATCCCATGGCCACTTTAAAAAAGAAATCTATTATATTACAGAGAACTTTATAGAAACCTAACAAGCCTTTGCACATAGTATGCACTTAATAAAGGTTTGTTGACTTTGAATGTAGTAAAAATGGTGCTTCTCTTATGTCAAAGCTGTCAATAGCAGTTCTTCTTAGTCCATGGTGCCACAGCAGCAGGCACCAGACCTACACAGACAGACATCCTTGTGATGTTTCAGGCAATGAATGTTAAACTTGCCTCAAACCATCACCCCTACTGGCTTACCAGAAGGCATGAAATATCCCACTATTAGTCACTTCTTCGGGTTAAGGCATTTGCTTCAGAAATGGCCTACTGGATTGCTTTCAGACTGAGGAAAAATACACAGAAGCCACCTGAAAGACTTCAAACCTTTCAGAGGACCTAGAGATCATTCCTGTCCCTTTTCTCCCAACTACGGTCTCTACTGCAGAGAGAACTCAGAACACAGAAAAAGGTCCTAGAAAGAGTCAAGATTGAGCATAATTTGAATTGTACCTCCAAATCAAAGAAGACAATCCCTACCAGCTTAGAGTTACAAAGTTGCTGTTTATAAAAGTGCTGCGAGGCACAAATCTAAAGAAGGTTAAAAAAAAAAAAGAGTAAACATTATTTATGTCAAAGCACTAAAAAAATCCAAACTTTGACTTTTAATCTCAGCCATTTGCAAAATCCTACTCTCTGGGTGTGGGGGATTAAAACCTTTCTTTTTGTTTTGAAAAGAGATGTGTAGAAGGGAACTCATTTTGTAGTTTGAAAATTCTATTTTTGGGGGAATACACCTATTTTGTAACCCTTTAGTATATAATCACCAAAGACTTCCTTTTTTTTGGGCCAACACAGGCACAAATGGTCAATCAATCCTATGTTAGCTAGAAACTGGTTAAGCAGATAGCGGGTTCCCTGAGCATTCTAGTTAAGAGTAATTGAGATGATTTTTCCCTAATTTTTGAAAAGCAGGATGTTCTGTGACTCATCAATTACTTAGGGAGTTCTTATTCAGTGTTGGTAGTTTAATGAATTAGGTAGAAGGACAAAGCTAAAATCTGCTGCATTTAGCTGAAACAAAGACTAGTCTTGCTTCCAAATCATCACTAGTGCTATTTGTAAAATACTCAAAAGCCCAGAGAAAAGCAAAGTTTCTCATCATAATCCTTTTCTACCTCTATTAGCTTGGGGAGGCATGGGTGAGTGATGCCAACACAAACGGAGCTGCCCAGTGAAGAAAGAAAAGGAGAGCCAGGACAGTGGGTGAAAAGTTAACTTACTTCATTTAGACCACCATATTAAAACCAGATGTGTCTAAAATGTTGCATGAGAAAAACTGGTGTTACTGATAGCATGAACAAACCTTTTGTGCTTTCCTCCCAATACAGTATCATTACAGAGTGCCAGAGGTGTCATTTTCTTTCATTCCACATGTAGCACATTCTCAACAAGTTAAACCGTTTCTAATCTTGTGTAATTAGATAGGTCTCGCTACATCCCTCAGTTGAAGGATTTTATGAGCTGCCTTGTTCTGTCTCTCTTTTGTGACAGCTTCTTTGGGGCTGGAAACTAACATTTGCTAACATTTCTTCCCTTCTGGCACCTGTCAGCTGGATGGGCTCTGGGAAAAGGAGGATGGCGAAGGAAGGAATGTAATGCGCCCCCCCCCCAACCCCCGCCATGCCCTGGTATTAGAGCCGTCTTTGTTTCTACGTAGGGATTACTCTGTTCTGGAAAGTGCTGTTAACTACACACTCAAAATAAACAATGGGCAGATGGATGAATGGGATGATGAAGTTCCTGTTTTTTAATTCAATTTTATCACAAATTTCAAGTTCCTTTTTTACTAAATGTAGAGCCTGGGTGAGGTGCTAGCCAGAGATGGAAGTCCTTTAACAGAGCCCAGGTGGACCCACCCTGCAAAGTGGGTTGGACTTGGCTCTTTGATCTTATGGTCCAGCACCACTAGATACAATGACTTCAGCAGGACTCTTACGTCAGAGCAGAGTCATGAGGCGTCATCAGATATTTGACATCAGAATCAAAGGCTATATATACACATGGGCTTTTGCTTCAATGCAGAAATAATACATTTTAGAATTGAGAGTTTTTTCTTTGAAAGGCTTTAAAGCTATCCCCCCCACCAAGAGCTTTCTTAGGGTCATTTCTTGACCATTCTATGACATCTTTGTGAGGTTGCTGACTGGCAAATGCTCTCCATGTGTAGATGGGGAAATCCAGAAATAAGGCCGATTTATGCTTCTATGCCTTGGGACTTGTGCATGATTGATTATATGCAGGGCCTGACCTCTGTGGTTTTTGTCCAATAATGAGAAAAGACAACTGAAGGAGTGCAGTATACAACAGAAATGGGTGAGTGACAGGGCCACCTGACATCCCCTAGTACTTTACAGTTTATAAATTGCTTTCAGAGTTGCCCTTTCATGGATAGGCAGCATACACTCCTATTTCACCAAAGCAACTGGACGGCGGAAATAAGAGCCATGGTGCTGGCACAGTTACGGAGGCCCTGAATTTCTCACGCTGGGGGTGGGGCAGCCAGTGGATAAGCACTTTGCCTTCCAGGAATAGTACTGCTCTGAGACTCCTCTGTAGACTGCCTGGAACGGAGATTAAGCCCAGGGTTCTCTTTGCATTCCATTTAGCAGTTTGCTCATGCTTTCACTACAGATCAGGCTCAAGAATTCCTCTGCCAGCTGAGAATCTGAATGTTGCTTTGGCTGTAAGACAGTCTCTTATTTATTCCTATAAATCCCCTTCTCCTCTTGTCCCTGATTATTCTCACCCTAAAATGGAGGAGTGGTGGTGCAAATTATGTGAGCATTTTGGCACTGGACTGCAGCCATCCTTGACAATCTTTGTTAATCTTTGAGATTCTCAGCAGCATTGACTAAAGAACAGTGACTCACCCAGAGTAACACATAGTCCTTCTTGCCTTTAGAAAAGGAGTTTCCTCAAAAGTGCTGCTAAAAAAAAAAAAAAAAAAAAAAAAAACAAAAAAAAAAAAAACAACTATAGTTCAAGGGGAAAAAGTGCTAAGAGTAAAAGATTACTTTTAACAAGGCTGAAGATTTCAAAGAAGGAGAGGATGATTATCTGCAAGTGATGAAAAAGTGGTTTGTACATTTTAGATTTCCTTTCCGGTTCCAAATTTGAGGCTTAAACATCATTTGTTCAGGAATTTATGACACGGGGAAGTTAGGTTCCCTCAGCCCCAGCTCACTACTTCAAGCTTCCCAGGACCTCTGAGCAGCTTGCACCTCAGCACCCCTGGCCAGAGGGGTGGAAGACAAAAATTGGGAAGGAATAGAAATGAGAGGCAGCTGGCACAAATGCTGCTTGGGCCTCCCCTCATTCTAGCCAGCTGTATAGACAGCTGTCCCTTTAATTTAACCCTTAGTCCATCCCCAAAATGAGTAAGCTCATTTTGCACACAGAAGTCTCTTCTGGTAACTACTGTGCCTGTTATAAAGCACAGGAAAAATGTAGAGGTAAGAGAGGTTATGTGGGGAAAATTTGACAAAGAAAGTTTTTTTTCCCTCAAAGCGTGTATGGGAGGAAGAATACATAAGGAGGGCTACATACAGAGATCGGAACCACTATAATCAAAGGCAGTCTGGAGGAGGGAGGACAGGCTGCTCGGGCTCGGAGGACAGGCTGCGCGGGCTCGGAGGACAGTTTTGCTGATACTTCTATTTATATTCTCAAGGCTAATTGTGGAAATGGGAATTTCTTATTCAAAAATGCCCATTTGTAGACACATGGGGGTTTGTTTTTCTACACTTCCAGAAGGCCAACTCAGCCATACCTTCAACAGGTCTAATCAATAGAGAAGAGCTTAATTACTCACCAACCTGGAGACCAGGAGTGTAAATGTGCAAACCATTTCTCTCTCAAGTGGACTTAGAATCGGAATCCTTGGGTATTCAGGCTGGAAGCAGCTTTAAAGTGTGTTCTAGTTAAACCCTGAAGAGGACTGAGAAGGAATTTAAGCCTGGTGAAGGGAAGTCCATGGCTCAGGGTCACATGAGCTAGAGGAAGATGCCATTAGTAGAAAGAAACTAGGTCTGTACTAGCCCAGTGGCTTCTGCCCACCCTTTCAGCCCCCACCTTCAGAGACCCCCAGATGTATCCACTGTGGCAAAGTCTGTTCATTTTTCTCTTGGCTATTTCAACTGCTATCCCATGACAATGTTGGCAGGCTCGGTGACTGAGCACACCCTTGATCATAAGAGAGGGCGTGCCTGTTCCTGTACTCCTGACCTAGCTGGGGAAGAGCCACGCTGCTGTCTGCAGCCTGCCCTTGGCTCCACGCAGCAGGATGGGGAAACCAGAGAGGACTGTTCCTCCAAAGGCAACACTGCTGCTGTGAGGGGATGCAGCTGCTTAAGAGTCCTTTTTTAAACTTTCTTTTTTAAAAAAAAATCAATTAATTATTAAATAGACTAACAAAATTCGTACATATTTATGGTGTACAATGTGATGTTCTGATATACATATACATTGTAGAATGATTAAATCAAGCTCGTTAACATATCCTTCAGGGCTGTGGGGAGAGAGTGAAGAGATGTTGGTCAAAGGGCACAAAGTTTCAGTTAGGAGGAATAAGTTCTGTCTGGCGATCTACTGTACAGCCTGGTAACTATAGTTAGTAATAATGTACTGTATATTTGAAAATTGCAATGAGAGCAAGTTTTAAATGTTCTCATCGTGAAAGAGTATCTCTCCTGCAGGTCCTAGTCTAAAAGTCTCAGAGGGAGAGAATTCCTCTCCTTTCTTCACTTAAAAAATGATGTAATTGATACATGCAAAATGCTTAATATATATAAATCATATTTGCATGTAATTTCTACATGTAAAATACTTTATACATAAGTCATAAAGCCAAATGATAGAATAAGCACCCATCAACCTACCATAGACCTTCAGCAATAGAATGTGACCAACAGGCACTCCCTGCACGCTTCCCCCTACCCCATCACTTGGCCTTTCTCCCAGAGGTACCCACTATCAAGAACTTTTAAAAATCACTCCCTTGCATTTCTGTATAGTCCCCCACATATATGAGTATCCGTAAACAATATACTTTGTAGTTCTGCTTGGTTTTGAACTGTAAACATTGGTATGCTAAATTTTTCTGCAATTTGTTTTTACACAAAATTGTGTGTCTAAGAATGTTTCAGATTGTTATCCACAGCAGTGGTTCATTCATTTTCATTGCTGCATAGTATTTCACTGTGTCATTATACCACAAATATCCATACTATTGTTTTTTTTTTTTTTTGTCTTTTTGTCTTTTTTTGTGACCGGCAACGGATCGCAACCCTCAGTGTCGCGCCCGTACCGGACCGGGACCGGCAACGGGATCGCAACCCTCGGCGTTGCCCCCGCTCCTCACTCAGCCAGTGAGCCGCCGGTCTGTACGTGGGATCCAAACCCTCGGCGGGAGCGCCGCCACGCTTCCCAAGCGGCGCACTGTAGCAGTGCGCCACCGGGCCGGCCCCATACTATTGTTGATGAACATCTGGTGTTTCTAGTTTTTTGCCATTCTGAACAATGCTGCTATAAACGTTCTTTACAGTGCTCTTCTGCAAGTTTCTCTAAGGAATATTTCTAAGAGTGAAATCAATAAGTTGTAAAGTATACTCATGTTCAAATTTATTAGATAATGCCAATTGAGTTGGTTGTTCAATATATATTACCATCACAAGTCCTCCCTAACTGCTCCATATCCTCACTAACAGTATTGTTTACAGTACATTATTATTATTATTATTTTCCAATCTGGTGAATTAAAATGGAATCTCCTCTTGTTGGTTTTTTTCTTTGTCATTCATTGTGGTTGTAATTTGCATTTCCCTGATTACTAAGAAGGTTGTGCATTTTTTCATGTTTCTTGATCATTCAGATTTCCTCTTTTGCCCGTTTTTCTCCTGGATTGTCTTTTTATGTATTGGTGTATAGAAGTTTGTATATTCTGAATACTAATACATTGTCAGTATATGAGTGCTAAACATGTTCTTCCACTTTGTGGCTTTTCACTTTATGGTGTTTTTTGGTGAACAGAGGCACTTCATTTTAATGTAATTGAGTTTATTACTCTTTCCCTTTATGGTTGGTGCTTTTTGGGCTTCTTTAAAGAAATTCTCCCCTATCTCAAAATCACAGAGAAATTCTCCTTTATCAGTGTTTCTTTGTGAGGGGGAGCTTACTAGCATTTAGGGCTAGATAAGTAATGTGAGACTGGCTCTTATACTGTAGGACACTTAGCATCCCTAGATCCTGGGTACTAAAGGCCTTTAGCATCATTCCTGTCTTTATAACAACCCCACACACCCTTATACATTTTTGAATGTTCTCTGGGTGGTGGTACTGCCAGTTGAGAACCATTGAACTATACTTTTTTCTAAAAGTATAAAGTATTTAATATACCCAGAATTGAATCTTGTGTTTGGTGTGAGGTAGGAATCTAATTTTATTTTTTCTTTCTGGATAACCCATTTTCCCAACATCGTTTATTAAAGAGTTTACTCTTTCTCCCACTCATCTGCAATGCTACCTGTCATACAACAAATTTCCGAATAGGTACATGTCCATTTTTGGATTTTCTATTCTGTTCCATTAGTCTATTTGTCAACCCCTGAACCAGTATTACACTGTTTTAAGTACTACAGCTGTATGATAAATCTTAACATTTGATAGAGTAAATCTGTTCTATTTTGTTGCTCTTCAAGAATGCCTTGGCTTTTCTTTGTACTCTCATGTAAAATTTAGAAGCAGCTTGTTCAATTCCATGAAAAACCCTGTAGAATTTTGATTGAAATTACAGTGATTGTATTGATTGATTCAGACTACATATAAATTGTGAAGGATATCTTTACAATATTGAGTCTCCCCACCTGTGACCAGGACATAGCTTTACATCTTAGTAAAGTTTTATAATTTCCTCCGTAAAGGATCTCTGGCACATCTTCTGTTAGATTAATTACTAGACACCTTATATTTTTATTGCTATAGTATATTTTAAAAAATGGCATTTTCGATTCTTGTTGCTGCTGTACAGAAATGGGACTTATCTCCCTACATTGTCTCTTAAATGTATATCAGCCAGACTTCTCCACTTAGCTCCATTAAAACTGCTCTTGGTAAGACTACCTGTGACTGCACTGTTGCTAAGTCTGATGGTCAATACTTGATCCTCATCTTACTTGATTTTTCAGTAGCATATGACACAGTTGGTCACTCTCTCCTCCTTGAAACAATTTCTTCACCTGTCTTCCAGGACAGCACACTCTTGATTTTCCTCTTACCTCACTGGTTATTCTCTCTCAGTCTTCTTTGTTAGTTCCTCATTTCTCCAATGTTTAGTGTTGGACTGTCCCAGGGATCAGTCTCTAGACATGTTCTGTTCTCTAGCTATACACATTCCCTTGATGATCTCATCCATTCTCATAGTTTTAAAGTTTAACTATTTTTGTTAACTTCCAATGTTGTAATGCTAGTCCAACTCACTTTCAGGATCTATCTATCTATCATCTATCTTTTTTCCTTCTACCTACTTTTTTTTGTCCTTTTTGAGACCAGCTGCACCGCGCTCAGCCAGTGAGCGCTGTGAGCACACTGGTCATCCCTATATAGGATCCGAACCCGCCACGGGAGCGCTGCTGCACTCCCAGCACCGCACTCTCCCGAGTGCGCCACGGGCTCGGCCCTTCCTTCTACCTACTTGACATCTCCAAATCAACATGTCCAAACTGAACCCTTTAACTTACCATCTGAAACTATGCCTCCCAAAGTCTTCATCTCTCGGTTGCTCACTCCATCATTCCAGTTGCTCAGAACAAAATCTTTTGAGTCCTTGTGTTCCCTCATCTCTCACATAATATGTCAGAAAATCCTACTTGCTCTACCTTCAAAATATATAGATTTCTATCACTTCTCACAATCCACACTGACACTGTTCTAGTTCAAGCCACCATCATCTTTTTAAAAATAGCTTTATTGAGATATGATCTATATACCATGCAATTCACCCATTTACAGTATACAATTCAATATGTTTTAGTAGGAGGAGACATCAGCAAACTTTTGGAAAAACAGAATTGGAATTAGAAGATAAAAATAAAAATAAAAAACAGAAATTTTATTTCTCAACATAAGCTCTATTCAAGACAGCTTTGTAAGTGACTGATGGAGTTTGGATGCGTTGTCCCCTCCAAAACTCATGTGGAAATTCGATCCCTAATGTGGCAGTGTTGGAAACTGATTGAGTCATGGGGGTGGATCCCTCATGAATGGATTAATGCTCTCCCTGGGGGAGGGAGGATTAATGAGTGAGTTCTCGCTCTATTAGTTCCTGCGAGAGCTTGTTGCTTAAAAAGACCCTGGCACCTTCTCTCTCTCTCTTGCTTCCTCTCGCCATGTGATCTGCTTGTACCTGCCGGCTGCCTGCCACTTTCTGCTGTAGAAGCAGTCTGAGGCCCATGTCAGACGTAGCTGTCCCAGAATCGTAAGCCGAATAAACCTCTCTTCTTTATAAATTACCCAGTCTCAGGTATTTCTGTTATAGCAACACAAAATGGACTAAAACAGTGATTATACCTGCCATTTAGTCCATCCCTAAATAACTGAGAGTCCTGGGAATTTAACCATGTCAATGCAGTCTTTTTTACATTGTTAACTGAATTAAAATGGGTGCCTTTTAAAGATTTTTTAAGATTAGGAAACAAAAAGAAGCTGGAAGGAGCCAAATCAGGATTGCAAGGTGGATACCTAATGATTTCCCATTGGGATGCTTGCAAAATTGCTCTTGTTTGATGAGAGGAATGAGCAGGAGCATTGTCATGGTGGAGAAGGGCTCTCTGGCAAAGCTTTCCCAGGTATTTTACTGCTAAATCTTTGGCTTTCTCAAAACACTCTTATAATAAGCAGATGTTGTAGTTCTTTGGCCTTCCAGAAAGTCAACAAGCAAAATGTCTTCAGCATCCCCCAAAACTGTGCCATGACCTTTGCTCTCGACCTGCTTTTGCTTTGACTGGCCACTTCCACTTCTTGGTAGCCATTGCTTTGATTGTGCTTTGTCTTCAGTATTGTACTGGTAAAGCTGTGCTTCATCTTCTGTTAACAATTCTTTTAAGAAATGCTTCGGGATGTCTATCCCACTTGTATAAAATTTCCTGCTCTTGTCTGCAGCTGCTCTGGGTGTGACAGTTTTGGCACCACTGAGCAGAAAGTTTGCTCAACTTTAATTTTTCAGTCAAAATTGTGTAAGCTGAACCAAGGTCTATGGGGTTCGCTATTGTTTCTGTTAATCATCAATTTTCTTCAATTAGGGCATGAACGAGATTAATTTTTTCCTTGCAAATTGATGTGGATGGTCTGCCACTGGGGGTTTCATCTTCAATATTATCTTGTCCCTTCTTAAAACGAGTTACCCATCTGTAAACTGCCGATTTTTGGGAGGGATTGTCCCCATAAACTTTTCATCAAGGATTTCACCATTTCACCATTCTTCCACCTAAGCTTCACCATCAATTTGGTGTTTGTTTTTGCTTTAATTTTAGCAGAATTCATGTTGCTTTGATAGGGACTCTTTTCCTTCTTAGTGCCTCAAACTAGCTCTTGTTTGGACATGTTATGACAAGCTAGTATGAGTTTATTTTGGTACATAAAAGTTTTGCAATCCATACATAGTTTTTTCATAATATGCATTTTCCAGGAACTTTTTGAGAACCCCTTGTATATTCACAGGGTTGTGCAGCCATCACCACAATCTAATTTCAGAATATTTTGGTTTCCCCCAAAAGAAACCAGTACTCATTAGCAGTCACTCTCCATGGTCCCCAAACCCCTGCACACTTCAGGTTGCCCTAGTCAGCCACTAATCTACTTTCTGTATCTATAGATTTGCTTAGTCTGGACATTTCATATGAATGGAATCATACAATATATAGTCTTTAGTTCAGGTACTTCATTTCTCTTTATTGCTATATAATATTCTGTGATATGAATATACCACATTTTATTTATACATTGATCTGTTGATGAACATTTGGGTTATTTCCACTTTTTAGCTAATATGAATAATGTCACTATGAACATTTATTTACACGTTTTTGTGTGGATATATGTTTTTATCGGGTATATACCTAGGAGTAGAATTGCTAGGTCATAAGGTAACTCTATGTTTAATCTTTTGAGGAACTGCTGGACTGTTTTCCAAAGCAGCTGTACTTTTTACATTCTCATTGGCAGTGTATGAAGGTTCCACTTTTCCACATTTTTGCTGTCACTTCTTATCATCTGTCATTTTGATTGTAGCCAGCCTAGTGGGTATGAAGTGGTATTTCATTGTGGTTTTGATTTGTAATTGCCTAATTACTAACTATGTTGAATAGCTTTTCATGTCCTTGTTGGCCATTTGTATATCTTCCTCGGAGAAATGTTTATTCAGATTCTTTGCCCATTTTAAAATTGGGTTATTTCTTTTTTATTTTTGAGCTGTATAAGTTCTTACATATTCTAAATACAACTCCCATATCAGATGTAAGATTTGCAAATATTTCATCCCATTTTATGGGTTGTTTTTCCACTTACTTGAAGCAGAAAAGTTTTAATTTTGATGAAGTCCAATCAATTTTTTCTTTTGTTGCTTGTGTTTTTGGTGGTGTACTTAAAACTATCTTCTAATATGAAGTCATGAAAATTTACATTTATGTTTTCCTCTAAGAGTTTATAGTTTCAGCACTTACATTTAAGTCTTTCATGAAAAAATTTTTTTGGTGGCTGGCTGGTACAGGTATCAAACCCTGGACCTGGGTGTTAACAGCACCATTATAACCAACTGAGCTAACTGGTCAGCCCTTGATGCATTTTGAGTTAATTTTTATATATAGTGTGAGGTAGAGGTCCAACTTTGTTCTTTTGCATGTGGATAACCAGTACTTCAGCACCATTTATGAAAAGATTATTTATTCTTTCTCCACCAAATTGTCTTGGCACCCTTGTTAAAAATCAATTGACCATAACTGGGTTTGTGAGGGTTTATTCTGGACCCTCAATTCTATTCTACTGGTCTATATGCCTATCCTTATGCCACTACCACACTGTTTTGGTTACTGTAGTTTGGTAGTAAGTTTTGAAATCTGTAAGTAATAATGGCCTAATAGAATGGTTAGGAAGTATTCTCTCCTCCTCTATTTCTTGGAAGAATTTGGAAGGATTGCTTTTAATTCTTTTTTAAAGGTTTAAGAATTCACCAGTGAAGCCATTTCATATTGGGCCCTTCTTTGGTGGGAAGTTTTTTGATAACTAATCCAGTTTGTTTAATTGTTGTAGGTCTATTCAGATTTTCTATTAATTCTTGAGTCTTGAGTTTTGGTATTTTGTGCCTTTCTAAGAATTTGTCCATTTCATCTAAGTTGTGTAATTTGTTTACATACAATTGTTTATAGCATTCTCTTATGATCCCTTTTATTTCTGTAAAATCAATAGTAATGTCTTCATTTTCACTTCTGATTTTAGTAATGAGTTTTCTATTTTTTCTTAGCCAATCTACCTAAAAGTTTGTTAATTTTGTTGACCTTGTCAAAGAACCAACTTTTTGTTTTATTGATTTTTCTCTTGTTTTTTCAATTCCCTATTTCATTATTTCTGCTCTAATCTTTGTTATTTCCTTCTTTTTGCCTGCTTTGGGTTTAGTTTGCTCTTCTTTCTTGAGTTTCCTAAGGTGGATAGTTAGGTTATTGATTTGAGATCTTTCTTCTTTTTAACACAGGTGTTTATTACAAATTTCCCTCTGATTACTGCTTTAATTGTATCCCATAAGTTCTGACACATCTTCTGTCTTTATTTTCATTCATCTCAAAGCATTTTATAATTTTCTTTGTGATCACTTCTTTGGCCCACTGGTTATGTAGGAACATGTAGTTAAACTTCTGCATATTTGTGAATTTCCCAAATTTCCTTCTGTTATTGATTTCTACTTTCATTCCATTGAATCAGAGGACATACTTGATATGATTTCATTCCTTTTATGTTTTATGGCCTAGCCTATGGTGCATTCTGGAGAATGTTCCATGTCCACTTCAGAAGAATGTATATTCAGTTTCTCAGTGGAGTGTTCCATAGATGTATGTCAGGTCTAGTTAGTTTATAGTGTTGCTCAATTCTTCTTTTTCCTGATCTTCTGTCTAGTTGTTCTATTCATTATTGAAAGTGGTATATTGTATTCTCAAATTGTTGTTTGTCTATTTATTCCTTCTTTGTCCATTCTGTCAGTTATTTCCTCATGTATTTTGGGACTCTGTTGTGAGATGCATATATATTTATAATTGTTATATCTTCCTGATGGATTGATTCTTTTATGATTATGAAATGTCCCTTTTCATCTGTAGTAACTTTTGTTAATAGAGTCTATTTTTTGATATTTGTATAGCCACTCCAGCTTTCTATGGTTGTTGTTTGCATGGCATATCATTTTCCTTTCTTTTGCTTTCAACCTATTTATATCTTTGAACATAAATTGTGTCTCCTGGACTTTTTTTAATGTAAAAAATTCAGTCTGAAAATATCTGTCTTTTGATAGGATTGTTTAACCTATTAACATTTAATGTTATTACTGATATGTTTGAATTTACAGGTCATTTTGATCTTTGTTTTCTATATGTCACATGCCTGTTTTGTCTTTTTATTATCTTCTTTTGTACTAGGTAGATATTTTCCTATGTAACATTTTAAGGCCCTTCATGATTTTTAAATTATTTATTTTTGAGTTATTTTCTTAGTGGTTTCTCTAGGGCTTACAATATACATCTTAACTTATTAGAATCTACTTTGGATTTATACTGACTTAGTTCCAGTGAAGTAAGACACTTTGTATAGCTGCATTGTCTCCCTCTCTTTTTGATATTATTGTTATATGTACATATAGGCATACATCTATACATGTTACAAACCTCACAATATATTTTATAATTATTATTTTACATAATTTTATGTCTTTTCAAAAGGCTGAGAGAAGAAAAGAAAACAAATATATATTCTTAGTGTTTGTTGCACTAATATTCTTATTTACTCTTCTGGTTCTTTTCATTTCTTCCTGTGGATCTGAGTTACCATCTGGTGTCATTTTTAGTACAGCTTTGTTCCCATCTCCCTCCTTTGTGCTGTTATCAAACATATTATATTTTTATATGTCTAAAGTCCTTAAAATACAATCATATTTATACTGTTTTATGCAATTGCATTTTAAACCAGTCAAGAGACAAAATGGGAAGAAATATGCAATTATACTGTCTTTTATAATTAACCACATATCTACCTATGCCAGTATTCTTTGTTTCTCATGTGGATTCAGATTACTGTCTGGTGTTACTTGCTTCCAGCCTAAAGAACTGCATTTAGTATTCTTTTAAGGAAAGTATGCTAGCAATGAATTTTCTCTCTCTCTTTTTAAAATCTGATAATGTATTTATTTTGTCTTTAGTTTTGAAAGATATTTTTGCTGATAAATAATTCTTTGTGTCATTTTTTTAAACTTTCAGTATTTTAACTATGGCATCCTACAGCCTTCTTGCCTCCATTGCTTCTGATGGAAAGTTAGCTATTAATCTTATTGAGGTTCCCTTATATGTGATGAGTCTTCTCTTTCCACTTTCATGACTGTTGCCTGGTCATTGTCTTTCAGCATTTTACTATAATATCTCTGGGTGCAACCTCTGCACTTACTTGGAGTTAACTTCTTGGGTGTGTAGATGACTTGACTGAACTTACTCTGTAAAGTCTATCCTCCCTTCAGTGTGAAGTCACTCATGTCCTTGCTCAGATTTTTTTCCCTTGTTTTTTTTCTTTTAGCCTGACTACACAGAAGTCACCCCTGGATTGACACAAGCCACTTATTGTTAAGATTGTGTGTAGGCCTCCTAAGCCAGTTATATTTTTATCCTTTATCATGGATGTTTGTAACTTGCAGGCTACTATCACAGTTCAGGAGGTAATATTTTTTGCTTTCTATTCAACCAGGGACTACTAGTTTGGGGGTTTACTGTCTGATGGCTCCTGAGAGGGCACAGCCTGGGGCATGAACACAGTCTTCCACACTACCAGGGATGAATGTGATTTTTATTTTTGAGACTGACTCCTTATTGGGCAGTAAGTGTTTAGTCAGAGTTGTATTTTTAAGTGCTCTGTGCCAATGAAACTTTTGGCCTGTGTTGGTGGGTCAATGTGCAGTTCAGAGAATGCTTTCAAGTCTGCCCCATGACCTCCTCTGATTGCTCCTCAGTGGGTACTGCCTAGCACATGTGCACAATTTCTGAACTCCCTGAGTTGACTGTGATACCAGGAGGCCTCTTCTTTGCTGTTTCCCTGCTTCTCTCTATTAAACTTTTTGGCTGCTCTGCTGTTTTACTTGTATCATGCAGTTACCAGTTAGTCTCCTCTTAATTGTTCTCCACCAAAATTTTCATTTTTCTGTTTACAATGTCCTTAGGCATGGACTTCTCCACTGTCTGTTCCAATAAAGTCAGACCCCTTAGGCAGAGCTAGGAGTTCTTTATTCATATGGCCAACCATTCTCTCCTGGGCAGAACTCCCATGCCACTGCTCCAGAGCTGGGAACAGCAACTTACTTTTCCATGAGTGATATCCTGCCTCTATGAGTGGGCACTGGAGGGTAGTGGCAGTCCATGGTCTTCTTGGATTGCCCCTCCTGGTGTGGCACCTCTGCCCTATGAGTGAGCTGGGGTGAGGGTGATCAGAGTGTCAGTATTCTCAGTCTGTTGTGCCTAGGGTAGAGCTTCTGCCCTATGAGTGGGAGGTGGGTGAAAAAAGAGAGACCTGGCCAACACAGGGCTGGGAGAGATGAGAAATGCTAGTAGCCTTCCCCTCCCTGGGTAAAACCATAACCCCAGATTGGGAACTCGGGGGAGAAGGAGCCCCTGTCTTCTTGGCTGTACCTGTCCTGAGTAGTGCATTTAGGGTAGGGCTTCTGTAAAACAGAGTTGGAGGAGTTGTTGTAAGAGAGTGGGTCATGGTTCAAATGCCATAGACTCTCATTGTTCTTAGACTTGGTAGATTTTTCTTGAATGAATGTTTCTCTATTTGCTGTATGCCCTTAGGACAATTTCCATAGACTTTAAATGATTGTTTTTTCCCCCTAATGATTATCACCAGTTATATTGTTTTGGAGAGGGTCTTCAGAGATCCTTACTCCACCATTCTGGAAGTCTTTAACCCACCTTCATCTTTTACATGATTTGTTGAAACAACCTCCTAAATGGTCTCCCTATTTTCACTCTTGCCCTTTCTAACACAGCAGCCAGAGTAATCACATTAAATGTAAATCAGATTATGTCTCCAGTCTGCTCAAAACTCTCTAATGGCTTCCAGTTTTTCTCAGAATAAAAACTAAAATTCTTAAAATGGCCTATAAGGTCTTACACCTCTGGCTTTCTGACCTCATTATCTATTACTCTTCCTTTCAATCATTCTGCTCCAGACACACAAGCCTCCAAGCTACCCATCCAACAAGTCAGGCACACTTCCAATAGTGTTCTTGTATGGTTTTGGTATTAAGATTATACTAGTCCCACAGAATGATCTGGGAAATGTTCCATTTTTCCATACTCTTTCGAAGAACTTTTATAAGATTGAAATTAATTCTTCCTTGATTATTTGGTAAAATCATCTAGACTTAGTAATCCCCTTGTGGAAATATTTTTAATTACTGACTGAATTCCTCTAATGGTTATATAACTACTCATGTTTTCTATTTCTTCTTAAGTCAGTTTTGGTAGTTAACTTCTAGGAATTTCAAATTTATTGACATGAAGTGATTCAAAGTATTTGCTTACTAAAATTTTAATCTATTACATCTGTACAAATGTCCCCCTTTTCTAATCATGTGTTTTGGGCCTTATCTCTTTTTTTCTTGATCAGTATTTCCTGAAGTTTGTCAATTTGTTTATCTTTTTTTTTTCCTTTTTTGTCTTTTTTCGTGACTGGTAATGGGATCGCAACCCTCAGTGTCGCACCCGTACCGCGACCGGCAACGGGATCGCAACCCTCGGTGTCGCGCCTGCACCGCGCTCAACCAGTGAGCGGACCGGTCTCTATATGGGATCCGAACCCTCGGTGGGAGCGCCGCCGCACTCCCAAGTGCCGCACTCTACCGAGTGCGCCACCAGGCCGGCCCTAGTTTATCTTTTAACATAACAATTCTTGGTTTTGATTATCTTCTCTACTTATCTTTGTTTTATATTTTATTATTTTTTTCTCTTGTGTCTATTATTTTTTTTCCTTCTGATTTCTTTGAATTTATTCTGTTGCTCACTATCTAACTTAGGTTGAATTTTAGCTCATTAATTTTCAGTCCTTCTTCCTTTTAAATACATTCATTTAAGGCTATAAACATCCCTCTAAACATCACTTTAGGTTTGATGTCCAAGCTCCTTTCTAAGTATTTTCTAATTTCCATTGGAATTTCTTTTTCACCCAAAGGGTTATTTAAAAATGTGTTTTTAAGTTTCCAAAGGTGAATTTTAAGGAAAAAGCTGTATACTTGTATATTTGTATATAAGGCATTTATATTGTCTTATTTTGTGCTATGTGTTTCACTTTGTCATACTGTGTTTTTTGTCACTTTATTGACTTTTGAATTAATTGAGGTTTATTTTTACTCATTCCATTTCCACCCTCCTATTAGTTTGGAAGATACTCATTCTTTCCTCTGTTCCTTTAGTGGTTACCCTTAGAATTTTGACATGCTTACTTAATTTAATAAAGTCTAGAGTTAATTAATACATTCATTCTTTTCTTAAACAATATGGAGACCTTAGAATATGCTTTGACTTTAATCCTTGAAAACATAAGTTGCTAATGTGAAGCCTTTAAATTTTGTGTTTTATGTCTGTCTTTTTTTAATACCACAAATTTTTTTTTGTGTGTATGTGGCTGGCTGGTATAGGGATCTGAACCCATGACCTTGGTGTTGTAAGGCTGCACTCTAACCACATAAATTATTATTATTATCATTTCACTGGAGCACTGTTTCTAACTACAAAGCATTAGAAACAACCTAAATACTCATACATCAGAGAATGGTTGAATACAATATATATTTAAAATATCCATTTTAAGTAAATTATTAATATTACCCACATGTTTAACTTTCTTTCCTACTCAAAGTTCTTTCTCATATCTCAGAACATGCTTTTTGGATAATTTTCCTTATTAAGTGAAGAAGTATTAGTGGTAAACTGTTTAAACTTTTAAAATATTAAAATGCTTTTATTTTGCCTTTATTCTCCAACGATAGTTTCACAGAATATACAATTCTAAGATGAAAATTATTTCCTCTCAGTGGTTAGTTTCAACATCATAACGTACTCTGGCATCCACTGTTGCTTGCTGAGAAGCCTGCTATTAGTCTAATTGTTGTTCTTTTGTTCATGATTTGTCTTTTCTTTCTAGCTTGTTTTAAGATTTGTCTTTGTCTTTGGTGTTCTGTAGTTTGACTGTGATAAGTATACATACTAGTTTTTAAAAAAATTTATCTTGTCTGGAATTTTTTAAGCTTCCTGAATCTGCAGATTGCTGTTTTTGGAAATTCTTGAAATTTTGTGGCCATTAATTATTCGAATTGTTTTCCCCTCGTTATTTTTTTTCTAGAACTTTAAAGAGATAAATGTTGGACCTTCTTGTTCTATCCTCCATGTCTCTTAATCACTCTTATTTTTTCCCATCTCTTTGTATTCTGTGTGATTTTTTTTCAGACCTAACTTCAATTTACTAATTTTATTTTCAATTGATGTATAAACCTTCATTGAGGTTTTTAATGATAATTATTATATTTTTCATTTCTAGGTATTCTATTTAGTTATTTTTCAAATCTACCAGGTCATTTTTCTCTTTTAATTTTTTTATTGAAACATAATCAATTATGCATATTTGTGGGGTACAGAGTTGACTATCAGTATTTGTGTACAATACGTGATGATCATATCAGGACGGCTGGCATATTCATCATTACAAAATGTAAAATGTACTTTTTTTCTTTGTTTTTTTTGGCACAAAACAAATCTTAATACATTCAAAAAGACTAAGATCATAGAAAATATGTTCTCTGACCACAATAACAGAAGGAAATTTATAAAAATCACAAATGTGTGGAAATTAAACAACACTCTCTTAATTAAACATTGGGTAAAAAGAAAAATCACAGGGAAATTAGAGTACTTTGAGATAAAAATCAAAGTGCAACATATCAAAATTTATAGGATGTAGGGCTCATGCAGTGCTTGGAGGAAATTTGTACTTGCAAACACCTATATACCAGATCATTTTGATAGTTTCCTGCTCTTTGCTCTGTACTCTTTTATTTCTTTAAATACAGTTAACATCCCTCTTTTATATTCTATATATGATAATTTCAATATTTAAAATCTTTGTTGGTCTGGTTATATTTTCTTTTTTCCTGTTGACTTCTTCTGGGTAATTTTCTTGTGTGATTTTTCATTATGAAGTAATGCTTGTCAGAACTCTCTGTGGGATTTCCATGAGGTCTAAGAGTATGGGTGAATTCTTCCATGAATGATTTCTATTTGATTTTCCCTGGTGCTTGAGGCATTACAGACCTAGATCCACTTTAAATTAAAATCTCGGCATGTAGCTTTTTGTACTATTCATATAATATATATTCAGTTTCCAAACCCAGTTGCAGACTGGTGCCACAAAATCTCAGGGAAATATTATTTTTTGTTTTTAATTCTACCCAAAGCTAAAGCCAAGACAAAAAATTTTCCTTGGTGTCTGTCCCTTTTCCCCAGCCCTAGACCTGCGCTGTCTAATACAGTAACTACTAGACACATGTGACTATTAAGTTTAAAATTAAATGAATTAAAATAAAATGAAAAATCCGTTCTTCACCTTCACTAGCTACATTTCAAGTGCTTGAAAAGCACATGTGGCTAGTGGCTACTGTACTGGATACTAGTGGCTACTGTACTGGATAGTGCAGATATAGAAGATTTCCATCATCACAGAAATTTTTTTTGGATAGTACTGCTCTAGAACATCTGAAACTACATATGCCCCCAGGGCATGTGGTGGCTTCAGAGCTAGGTTGCACCTTTGAACAAACTTTTGTCAATCTGTGTCTTAAATCTGTAATCTACGAGGACCATGTGGTAGACAGAACAATGGCTCCCCAAAGATTTCCAAGTCCGAATCCCCAAAACTTGTGAATATGCTACTTTACGTGGCAAAAAAGATTTTGCAGAAGTGATTAAATTAAGGATCTTGAGATGGGGAGATTATCCTGGATTATATGGGTGGGCTCAAAGTAACAACAAGGTTCCTCATGAGGGAAATAGGGAAGCAGGGAAGACATAGTCAGGGAGGTGATGTAGTGACAGAAGCAGAGGTTGCAGTGATGCACTTTGAAGATGGAGGAAGGAGCAATGAGCCAAGGAATGCAAGAGGCCTCTAGAAGCTGCAATATAGGCAAGGAAAGAGATTCTTCCCTAGAGCCTCCAGAGGAATGTAGTCCTGAGGACCTGCTGTAGATTTCTGACCTCCAGAAGTGTAAGAGAATAAATTTGTGTTTCTTTAAGCTACTAAGTTTGTGGTAATTTGTTACAGCAGCAACAAGAAATGAATACAGACCATGAAAGGGGCCAGTTAAGAATGACTTTAGTATACTGGAAACCTGTGGCTGTCCAATAGCACTGAGTTAACATTCTTATATCTCATTTCCCCCTCTTATATTTCTATTTGGCTCTAAGAGTCCAAGACCCATGGCAAGCAGAAATTTTCGGAGGGTGAATGATGTGGGAACCTATACTTTCATTCATCTCTTCCAGGTGCTTAACATATGAGGGGTCTTCAAAAAATTCATAGGAAGATTTGTATTATCTTTTAATTCTATTTTCCATGATCTTTTGAAGTACCCTTGAGTATCAGTGAATAAGAAAGAAAAATTCCTGCCCTCAAGAATCTTACATTCTACAGGAGGGACAGAAGTGATAAAGAGTAAACATAATAAGTAAGTAAATTATACAGTATATTAGAAGGTGATTAGTGCTATGGGTGAAAAAAATAGAAAAAGGGTGATGGGGAGCGGTCATGAAAGTGGGGATGGGCAGCTGTAGTATTAAACATGGTGGTCAAGATAAGTCTCATTGAGAAAGTGACAGCTGAGCAAAGACTTGAAGGTGAGGGAGTTATTCATGTGAACATCTGGGGGAAAAGCATTCTAAGCAGAGGAAACATCCAAAGTAAAATATGAAAGTGCGGGTGTGCCTGGTATGTTCCAGGAACAGCAAGTAGGCTAGTGTGGTAGAGGATATAGTAGTAGGAAATGAGATTAGAGAAGTATCACTCATGTAGGGCCTTGTAGGCCACTGCAAGGACTTAAGCTTGGTATTGAGGAGGACCCCTGATTTTTAGAGTATACAAGAGCAAAATTAGCATAACACTCAGAAAACATAGGAAGAGATATAGCTATGAGAGAGTGGATGAGTTTCTAGATGCTGACTTTCTTCTGAGCACCACACTTTTATATCTATTTGCTTCCTGGACTTTTCTATACTTGTATATTGGTGACTCAAACTGAAATAGCCCTAAAATAAACTCATAATTATTAGGCCTCACAGTCAGCTTAACATAAGAACATCTGCTACTCCCTCACCCTATCCCCGTAGCCCCTCCCTTCCCCTCAAGGCTGGTATGTTCCGATAAGGATGTCTGGTACAACTCACCCTGTTCCCCTACCTCCTCCCTTTCTCTCAGGCTGGTGCATTCCAATAAAAACATCTTGTATGAAACAAACAAAAAACTGCAAAGCCACTGTGGAATGCTGAGTGCTGAGAATAGTTGCCCAACCCCCTCCCAGACAAACCGTATAAAGCCTTTGCTAGTCTGTACGAGGGCAGAACTCCGATCTTTCAGTTTTCCCTCCAGGTTTGCTGAAGTAAACTCCTTTGCTTGATAATATTTGGCTCGGAGTCTTTTCTTCTGTTTTTCTCACTGACCTAACAATAATCCTTTCCTTTCCCTGTCCCAAATAATGGGATCCCGAGTTAGAAATCTTGGATTCATCTCCTGGCTCTGCTTTCTCCAGCTCCACTGTGTCTTACTAGACTCCTACCCCTGTCAGTCTTACTTTAGAGATATCTTCTTCTCTGGTCCCTCTGCCTTCACCTTGGTTCAAGTTGTCATCTCTCACTGGACCATTGTAATCGCCTCCATGATTCTACAACCTGTATACTGACTCCATTGTAACTGCCACAGTGCCAAAACTGATCAAGTTACTCACTCTTTTAAAGATCTCTGTGGGTTCCCTAACTGCTTATAGAATCTTGTCCCAATCTCTCCCTCCAGCGTAATTTTCCTATATGCTTCTTTACCTGCTCCATGCTCTAGTCATACTGAACTTCTCACTGTAATCTAAGCATTTTCTGCCCTATCATATGGACCTGTAAAACCAGTACATGCTAGTTGTTATTTTCACATAACAACAGGTTCCTTCTTCCAGGAATACCCTTACTCCTTTCTTCAACTGGAAAAACCCTTATACACACTCTTCTAGTCAGTTCAAATGCCACTTCCTCTGTGAAGTCTTTCTGGATTCCCTCAGTAGGGTTTGCTGCTACTTTCTATGTGTACCTCCAGCATTCTGTATATACAGTCCCTGTAACACTTAATACAATGTATTGTAATTATCTGATTACAGGTCTGTCTCCCCTATCAAACTGTAAGCTCCTTGAGGGCAGGGACCATGTCCTACTAGTTTTTTCCATCCCCAGTAGCTAGCACAATACCCAGCCCAAAGGAGGTACTCAATCTTTATTTTGTTGAAATAAAAAATAAGTGACTGAAATGATTAAGGACAAATATCTAACTGTGTTAATCAAAAAGAAAGAACAGAAGAAGGGACAGAATTTCATGTACAAGGTGGCTGGCCTAAATACTAAGAGGTGGAGGGATAGATCTGACTTTACTGAGCTAAAAGGCCAAAGTTTGAAGATGTGGGCTAAGTTGCAATGGGAGACGAGAGCAAAAGGAAGGGTTGGGTGGAGCTAGCTGAGGAAGTGCTGTGAAACTGCTGCCCCAAATCTGGATTTCCATTTGAATGAGTAGGGAGTTGCTGGAGACACAGTTGAAGTGAAGCCATAAAAAATGACCTGCACTGCAAGGCTGGAAAGAGGCAGCCAGAAGGCAGTCACAATAATTCAGAGCAGACTGAGCATGGCAAACGGAGGTGGGAGATTTAGGGAGGTGCAGAAAAGGAAGGCGCTGGATTTGGTGAATGATTCCATATGGGAGAAGACACTAAGGTAGTGATTATTGCTGAAGATTATGAAAAGTAGAGTTGGAGCAGAGACAGAAGATGAGACCAGTGGTTAGGAAATCGGGATTCACTTACAGAACAAAAATGACATCTTATCAACCTGGCCTCTCTGTGCCTTACTTTCCTAAGCAGTAAAACAAAGAGGTTCCACATTCAGATGATCAGCAAATCTGTTAATTGTACCTCAAAAATACCTCGAGTGATTCTTTCCATCTTCACTGTTCCCACCGTAGTCCAGGCCCCCATCAATTCTCACCCGGCCCACTCTACCAGCCTATACAATGGTCTCTGTTCACCCTCTCTTGTCCCAGCACAATCTGGTCTCCACCCAACAGTCAGCATCATCTTTTAAAAATGTCAGTTGGATTATATTACTCCTCTGCTAAAAACTCTTTGGCTAGCACTGCAGTTAGAGTCAGAACCATGCTCCTTTCCCTGGGCAACAAGGCTTCCACATGATGAGGTTCCTGCCTGCCTCTCTGACCTCATCCCACCCCACTGTCCTCTCACTCAATACACTCCAGTCACACTGGCAGTTTTGTTTTTCTTTGAGCATGGCCAGCTCTTTCCTACCTTTCCACAAGCTGTTCCCTCTAACTGGAATGCAGCTCTTTATCTGTCAGGGTTCTTCACATCTTTCATACTTCAGCCCTAGCTTTGACCCCTTCAGAGAGACCAGTCCTGGACTCTGTATCACTTATTTTCTTCTTAGCACTTCTCACAATATGTAGTTATTTTATTGTGTTTACTTTTTTTGTTGTTGTTGTTTTATTTTTTTTTCAATTTTATACTAGTTTTATTTTTTTTAATTTTAATTTTTAAATTTCATCCGAACCCTCGGTGGGAGCACCGCTGCGCTCCCAAGCGGCGCACTCTCCAGTGCGCCACCAGGCCGGCCCTTATGTTTCAATATTAAACCATTCTTGCATTCCTGGAAAAAATACCACCCTGATTCCCTTTTAATTGACATATAATTCACATACTTTATTTTATTTATTTATTTATTTTTATTTAGCTCTTTTTTTAAAATTTTATTTTGTCGATATGCGATGTGGTTGATTATTGTGGCCCATTACCGAAACCTCCTTCCCTCCTCCCCCTCTCCCCTCCCACCCAACAATGTCCTTTCTGTTTGCTTGTCATATCAACTTCAAGGAACTGTAGTTGTTATGTCTTCTTCCCCACCCCCCGTCAGTTTTTGTGTGTGTGTGTGTGAATTCATTTATTTATTTTTATCTCCCACCAATAAGTGAGAACACGTGGTATTTCTCTTTCTGTGCCTGACTTGTTTCACTTAATATAATTTTCTCAAGGTCCATCCATGTTGTTGCAAATGGCAGTATT